>NC_136626.1:42396960-42399460 GCF_933228915.1 Telmatherina bonti | reverse complement strand
TGAGAGGGATGCTGCCGGGGCCTGCCAGAGGCCCGCCTGGAGGTCAGCCCCGTATCTCGGGAACCAGGCCCCGCAGGAGGACGCCGACCTGGGTGAGATGGATGCTGCCGGGGCCTGCCAGGGGCCCGCCTGGGGGTCAGCCCTCCACGCGCGCTCTATCTCGGGAACCAAGCCCCGCAGGAGGACGCCGACCTGGGTGAGAGGGATGCTGCCGGGGCCTGCCAGAGGCCCGCCTGGAGGTCAGCCCCGTATCTCGGGAACCAGGCCCCGCAGGAGGACGCCGACCTGGGTGAGATGGATGCTGCCGGGGCCTGCCAGGGGCCCGCCTGGAGGTCAGCCCCGTATCTCGGGAACCAGGCCCCGATCCTGGATCCTGGAAAAGGCCACTGACCATTCGCCATCCACCGGGGCCGGGGCTCCCGGTGCCTGGACCTGGCCTGAAGGCCCAGGCGCAGGGCTCCACACCGGGGTACATGGGTCCAGACCCAGGGCCTGCACCTCCACACACAGAGAGGCAGAGCGCCCGGACCCTAGACGCAGTTCTCCACACACGGGTAAAGACCTCCACGGCGGAGGCACACACTGAGTCACGGGGCTCCACAAGGGGGTAAATGGCTCCAGGAGGGAGGCCCACGCCTCCACAGACGCAGGCACGAGGCTCCAACCATGGGTAAAGAGCTCCACAACATCAGCGGGGAAAGGAGCTCCAGAGCAGAGGCACACGCCTCCACACACCCAGGCCCGCGGCTCCACAGCGGGGAAAGGAGCTCCAGGCCTGCGGCTCATCAGCGGGGAAAGGAGCTCCAGGCACGCGGCTCCGCAGCGGGGAAAGGAGCTCCACAGCTGAGTCAGACGCCTCCACACACCCAGGCACGCGGCTTATCAGCGGGGAAAGGAGCTCCAGGCACGCGGCTCCGCAGCGGGGAAAGGAGCTCCACAGCTGAGTCAGACGCCTCCACACACCCAGGCACGCGGCTTATCAGCGGGGAAAGGAGCTCCAGGCACGCGGCTCCGCAGCGGGGAAAGGAGCTCCACAGCTGAGTCAGACGCCTCCACACACCCAGGCACGCGGCTTATCAGCGGGGAAAGGAGCTCCGGAGCAGAGTCAGACGCCTCCACACACCCAGGCACGCGGCTCCACAGCGGGGAAAGGAGCTCCAGAGCAGAGTCAGACGCCTCCACACACCCAGGCACGCGGCTCATCAGCGGGGAAAGGAGCTCCAGAGCAGAGTCAGACGCCTCCACACACCCAGGCACGCGGCTCCGCAGCGGGGAAAGGAGCTCCACAGCAGAGTCAGACGCCTCCACACACCCAGGCACGCGGCTCCACAGCGGGGAAAGGAGCTCCAGGCACGCGGCTCCACAGCGGGGAAAGGAGCTCCAGGCACGCGGCTCCACAGCGGGGAAAGGAGCTCCAGAGCAGAGTCAGACGCCTCCACACACCCAGGCACGCGGCTCCGCAGCGGGGAAAGGAGCTCCAGAGCAGAGTCAGACGCCTCCACACACCCAGGCACGCGGCTCCACAGCGGGGAAAGGAGCTCCAGGCACGCGGCTCCACAGCGGGGAAAGGAGCTCCAGAGCAGAGTCAGACGCCTCCACACACCCAGGCACGCGGCTCCGCAGCGGGGAAAGGAGCTCCAGAGCAGAGTCAGACGCCTCCACACACCCAGGCACGCGGCTCATCAGCGGCTCATCAGCGGGGAAAGGAGCTCCAGAGCAGAGTCAGACGCCTCCACACACCCAGGCACGCGGCTCCGCAGCGGGGAAAGGAGCTCCAGAGCAGAGTCAGACGCCTCCACACACCCAGGCACGCGGCTCTGCAGCGGGGAAAGGAGCTCCACAGCAGAGTCAGACGCCTCCACACACCCAGGCACGCGGCTCCACAGCGGGGAAAGGAGCTCCAGAGCAGAGTCAGACGCCTCCACACACCCAGGCACGCGGCTCCACAGCGGGGAAAGGAGCTCCAGGCACGCGGCTCCACAGCGGGGAAAGGAGCTCCAGAGCAGAGTCAGACGCCTCCACACACCCAGGCACGCGGCTCCACAGCGGGGAAAGGAGCTCCAGAGCAGAGTCAGACGCCTCCACACACCCAGGCACGCGGCTCATCAGCGGGGAAAGGAGCTCCAGAGCAGAGTCAGACGCCTCCACACACCCAGGCACGCGGCTCCGCAGCGGGGAAAGGAGCTCCACAGCAGAGTCAGACGCCTCCACACACCCAGGCACGCGGCTCCACAGCGGGGAAAGGAGCTCCAGGCACGCGGCTCCACAGCGGGGAAAGGAGCTCCAGGCACGCGGCTCCACAGCGGGGAAAGGAGCTCCAGAGCAGAGTCAGACGCCTCCACACACCCAGGCACGCGGCTCCGCAGCGGGGAAAGGAGCTCCAGAGCAGAGTCAGACGCCTCCACACACCCAGGCACGCGGCTCATCAGCGGCTCATCAGCGGGGAAAGGAGCTCCAGAGCAGAGTCAGACGCCTCCACACACCCAGGCACGCGGCTCCG
>NC_136626.1:42374460-42391960 GCF_933228915.1 Telmatherina bonti | reverse complement strand
TCCAATCCCTTTCAATGGTGGAAATCCCTCCGACTATGAATGGAGAGGGATTGCCATTGTACAGATTGTCCAATGGCAATCCCTTATAATGGCAATAGAAAGGGATTGCCATTGTACAGAGTGTCCAATGGCAATCCCTCTCTATTCATAGACGGACGGCTTTCCACCATGATAAGGGATTGAAAGTGGACACTTTGTCCACTTCCAATCCCTTCTGTGTGTGAAATAAGCTCAAACTTAATAGAAAGGGATTGGAAGTGGACAGAGTGTCCACTTCCAATCCCTTTCAATGGTGGAAATCCATCCGACTATGAATGGAGAGGGATTGCCATTGTACAGATTGTCCAATGGCAATCCCTTATAATGTCAATAGAAAGGGATTGCCATTGTACAGAGTGTCCAATGGCAATCCCTTTTAATGGCCATAGAAAGGGATTGGAAGTGGACACTTTGTCCACTTCCAATCCCTCTCTATTCATAGACGGACGGCTTTCCACCATGATAAGGGATTGAAAGTGGACACTTTGTCCACTTCCAATCCCTTCTGTGTATGGAAATAACTTCAAACATAATAGAAAGGGATTTGAAACTGGACAACGTGTCCACTTCCAATCCCTTCTGTTGGTGGACATAACCTCAAACTTAATAGAAAGGGATTGGAAGTGGACAGAGTGTCCACTTCCAATCCCTTTCAATGGTGGAAATCCCTCCGACTATGAATGGAGAGGGATTGCCATTGTACAGATTGTCCAATGGCAATCCCTTATAATGGCAATACAAAGGGATTGCCATTGTACAGATTGTCCAATGGCAATCCCTCTCTATTCATAGACGGACGGCTTTCCACCATGATAAGGGATTGAAAGTGGACACTTTGTCCACTTCCAATCCCTTCTGTGTATGGAAATAACTTCAAACATAATAGAAAGGGATTGAAATTGGACAACGTGTCCACTTCCAATCCCTTCTGTTGGTGGACATAACCTCAAACTTAATAGAAAGGGATTGGAAGTGGACAGAGTGTCCACTTCCAATCCCTTTCAATGGTGGAAATCCCTCCGACTATGAATGGAGAGGGATTGCCATTGTACAGATTGTCCAATGGCAATCCCTTATAATGGCAATAGAAAGGGATTGGAAGTGGACACTTTGTCCACTTCCAATCCCTTTCAATGGTGGAAATCCCTCCGACTATGAATGGAGAGGGATTGCCATTGTACAGATTGTCCAATGGCAATCCCTTATAATGGCAATAGAAAGGGATTGCCATTGTACAGATTGTCCACTGGCAATCCCTCTCTATTCATAGACGGACGGCTTTCCATCATGATAAGGGATTGAAAGTGGACACTTTGTCCACTTCCAATCCCCTCTGTTGGTGGAAATAACCTCAAACATAATAGAAAGGGATTTAAAGTGGACACTTTGTCCACCTCCAATCCCTTCTGTGTGTGAAATAAGCTCAAACTTAATAGAAAGGGATTGGAAGTGGACAGAGTGTCCACTTCCAATTCCTTCTGTTGGTGGACATAACCTCAAACTTAATAGAAAGGGATTGGAAGTGGACAGAGTGTCCACTTCCAATCCCTTTCAATGGTGGAAATCCATCCGACTATGAATGGAGAGGGATTGCCATTGTACAGATTGTCCAATGGCAATCCCTTATAATGGCAATAGAAAGGGATTGCCATTGTACAGATTGTCCAATGGCAATCCCTCTCTATTCATAGACGGACGGCTTTCCACCATGATAAGGGATTGAAAGTGGACACTTTGTCCACTTCAAATCCCTTCTGTGTATGGAAATAACTTCAAACATAAGAGAAAGGGATTGGAAGTGGACAGAGTGTCCACTTCCAATCCCTTTCAATGGTGGAAATCCCTCCGACTATGAATGGAGAGGGATTGCCATTGTACAGATTGTCCAATGGCAATCCCTTATAATGGCAATAGAAAGGGATTGCCATTGTACAGATTGTCCAATGGCAATCCCTCTCTATTCATAGACGGACGGCTTTCCACCATGATAAGGGATTGAAAGTGGACACTTTGTCCACTTCCAATCCCTTCTGTGTGTGAAATAAGCTCAAACTTAATAGAAAGGGATTGGAAGTGGACAGAGTGTCCACTTCCAATCCCTTTCAATGGTGGAAATCCATCCGACTATGAATGGAGAGGGATTGCCATTGTACAGATTGTCCAATGGCAATCCCTTATAATGTCAATAGAAAGGGATTGCCATTGTACAGAGTGTCCAATGGCAATCCCTTTTAATGGCCATAGAAAGGGATTGGAAGTGGACACTTTGTCCACTTCCAATCCCTCTCTATTCATAGACGGACGGCTTTCCACCATGATAAGGGATTGAAAGTGGACACTTTGTCCACTTCCAATCCCTTCTGTGTATGGAAATAACTTCAAACATAATAGAAAGGGATTTGAAACTGGACAACGTGTCCACTTCCAATCCCTTCTGTTGGTGGACATAACCTCAAACTTAATAGAAAGGGATTGGAAGTGGACAGAGTGTCCACTTCCAATCCCTTTCAATGGTGGAAATCCCTCCGACTATGAATGGAGAGGGATTGCCATTGTACAGATTGTCCAATGGCAATCCCTTATAATGGCAATACAAAGGGATTGCCATTGTACAGATTGTCCAATGGCAATCCCTCTCTATTCATAGACGGACGGCTTTCCACCATGATAAGGGATTGAACGTGGACACTTTGTCCACTTCCAATCCCTTCTGTGTATGGAAATAACTTCAAACATAATAGAAAGGGATTGAAATTGGACAACGTGTCCACTTCCAATCCCTTCTGTTGGTGGACATAACCTCAAACTTAATAGAAAGGGATTGGAAGTGGACAGAGTGTCCACTTCCAATCCCTTTCAATGGTGGAAATCCCTCCGACTATGAATGGAGAGGGATTGCCATTGTACAGATTGTCCAATGGCAATCCCTTATAATGGCAATAGAAAGGGATTGGAAGTGGACACTTTGTCCACTTCCAATCCCTTTCAATGGTGGAAATCCCTCCGACTATGAATGGAGAGGGATTGCCATTGTACAGATTGTCCAATGGCAATCCCTTATAATGGCAATAGAAAGGGATTGCCATTGTACAGATTGTCCACTGGCAATCCCTCTCTATTCATAGACGGACGGCTTTCCATCATGATAAGGGATTGAAAGTGGACACTTTGTCCACTTCCAATCCCCTCTGTTGGTGGAAATAACCTCAAACATAATAGAAAGGGATTTAAAGTGGACACTTTGTCCACCTCCAATCCCTTCTGTGTGTGAAATAAGCTCAAACTTAATAGAAAGGGATTGGAAGTGGACAGAGTGTCCACTTCCAATTCCTTCTGTTGGTGGACATAACCTCAAACTTAATAGAAAGGGATTGGAAGTGGACAGAGTGTCCACTTCCAATCCCTTTCAATGGTGGAAATCCATCCGACTATGAATGGAGAGGGATTGCCATTGTACAGATTGTCCAATGGCAATCCCTTATAATGGCAATAGAAAGGGATTGCCATTGTACAGATTGTCCGATGGCAATCCCTCTCTATTCATAGACGGACGGCTTTCCACCATGATAAGGGATTGAAAGTGGACACTTTGTCCACTTCCAATCCCTTCTGTGTGTGAAATAAGCTCAAACTTAATAGAAAGGGATTGGAAGTGGACAGAGTGTCCACTTCCAATCCCTTTCAATGGTGCAAATCCATCCGACTATGAATGGAGAGGGATTGCCATTGTACAGATTGTCCAATGGCAATCCCTTATAATGTCAATAGAAAGGGATTGCCATTGTACAGAGTGTCCAATGGCAATCCCTTTTAATGGCCATAGAAAGGGATTGGAAGTGGACACTTTGTCCACTTCCAATCCCTCTCTATTCATAGACGGACGGCTTTCCACCATGATAAGGGATTGAAAGTGGACACTTTGTCCACTTCCAATCCCTTCTGTGTATGGAAATAACTTCAAACATAATAGAAAGGGATTGAAATTGGACAACGTGTCCACTTCCAATCCCTTTCAATGGTGGAAATCCCTCCGACTATGAATGGAGAGGGATTGCCATTGTACAGATTGTCCAATGGCAATCCCTTATAATGGCAATAGAAAGGGATTGCCATTGTACAGATTGTCCAATGGCAATCCCTCTCTATTCATAGACGGACGGCTTTCCACCATGATAAGGGATTGAAAGTGGACACTTTGTCCACTTCCAATCCCTTCTGTGTATGGAAATAACTTCAAACATAATAGAAAGGGATTGAAATTGGACAACGTGTCCACTTCCAATCCCTTTCAATGGTGGAAATCCCTCCGACTATGAATGGAGAGGGATTGCCATTGTACAGATTGTCCAATGGCAATCCCTTATAATGGCAATAGAAAGGGATTGCCATTGTACAGATTGTCCAATGGCAATCCCTCTCTATTCATAGACGGACGGCTTTCCACCATGATAAGGGATTGAAAGTGGACACTTTGTCCACTTCCAATCCCTTCTGTGTATGGAAATAACTTCAAACATAATAGAAAGGGATTGAAATTGGACAACGTGTCCACTTCCAATCCCTTTCAATGGTGGAAATCCCTCCGACTATGAATGGAGAGGGATTGCCATTGTACAGATTGTCCAATGGCAATCCCTTATAATGGCAATAGAAAGGGATTGCCATTGTACAGATTGTCCAATGGCAATCCCTCTCTATTCATAGACGGACGGCTTTCCACCATGATAAGGGATTGAAAGTGGACACTTTGTCCACTTCCAATCCCTTCTGTGTATGGAAATAACTTCAAACATAATAGAAAGGGATTGAAATTGGACAACGTGTCCACTTCCAATCCCTTCTGTTGGTGGACATAACCTCAAACTTAATAGAAAGGGATTGGAAGTGGACAGAGTGTCCACTTCCAATCCCTTTCAATGGTGGAAATCCCTCCGACTATGAATGGAGAGGGATTGCCATTGTACAGATTGTCCAATGGCAATCCCTTATAATGGCAATAGAAAGGGATTGGAAGTGGACACTTTGTCCACTTCCAATCCCTTTCAATGGTGGAAATCCCTCCGACTATGAATGGAGAGGGATTGCCATTGTACAGATTGTCCAATGGCAATCCCTTATAATGGCAATAGAAAGGGATTGCCATTGTACAGATTGTCCACTGGCAATCCCTCTCTATTCATAGACGGACGGCTTTCCATCATGATAAGGGATTGAAAGTGGACACTTTGTCCACTTCCAATCCCCTCTGTTGGTGGAAATAACCTCAAACATAATAGAAAGGGATTTAAAGTGGACACTTTGTCCACCTCCAATCCCTTCTGTGTGTGAAATAAGCTCAAACTTAATAGAAAGGGATTGGAAGTGGACAGAGTGTCCACTTCCAATTCCTTCTGTTGGTGGACATAACCTCAAACTTAATAGAAAGGGATTGGAAGTGGACAGAGTGTCCACTTCCAATCCCTTTCAATGGTGGAAATCCATCCGACTATGAATGGAGAGGGATTGCCATTGTACAGATTGTCCAATGGCAATCCCTTATAATGGCAATAGAAAGGGATTGCCATTGTACAGATTGTCCGATGGCAATCCCTCTCTATTCATAGACGGACGGCTTTCCACCATGATAAGGGATTGAAAGTGGACACTTTGTCCACTTCAAATCCCTTCTGTGTATGGAAATAACTTCAAACATAAGAGAAAGGGATTGGAAGTGGACAGAGTGTCCACTTCCAATCCCTTTCAATGGTGGAAATCCCTCCGACTATGAATGGAGAGGGATTGCCATTGTACAGATTGTCCAATGGCAATCCCTTATAATGGCAATAGAAAGGGATTGCCATTGTACAGATTGTCCAATGGCAATCCCTTTTAATGGCCATAGAAAGGGATTGGAAGTGGACACTTTGTCCACTTCCAATCCCTCTCTATTCATAGACGGACGGCTTTCCACCATGATAAGGGATTGAAAGTGGACACTTTGTCCACTTCCAATCCCTTCTGTGTATGGAAATAACTTCAAACATAATAGAAAGGGATTGAAATTGGACAACGTGTCCACTTCCAATCCCTTTCAATGGTGGAAATCCCTCCGACTATGAATGGAGAGGGATTGCCATTGTACAGATTGTCCAATGGCAATCCCTTATAATGGCAATAGAAAGGGATTGCCATTGTACAGATTGTCCAATGGCAATCCCTCTCTATTCATAGACGGACGGCTTTCCACCATGATAAGGGATTGAAAGTGGACACTTTGTCCACTTCCAATCCCTTCTGTGTGTGAAATAAGCTCAAACTTAATAGAAAGGGATTGGAAGTGGACAGAGTGTCCACTTCCAATCCCTTTCAATGGTGGAAATCCATCCGACTATGAATGGAGAGGGATTGCCATTGTACAGATTGTCCAATGGCAATCCCTTATAATGTCAATAGAAAGGGATTGCCATTGTACAGAGTGTCCAATGGCAATCCCTTTTAATGGCCATAGAAAGGGATTGGAAGTGGACACTTTGTCCACTTCCAATCCCTCTCTATTCATAGACGGACGGCTTTCCACCATGATAAGGGATTGAAAGTGGACACTTTGTCCACTTCCAATCCCTTCTGTGTATGGAAATAACTTCAAACATAATAGAAAGGGATTGAAATTGGACAACGTGTCCACTTCCAATCCCTTCTGTTGGTGGACATAACCTCAAACTTAATAGAAAGGGATTGGAAGTGGACAGAGTGTCCACTTCCAATCCCTTTCAATGGTGGAAATCCCTCCGACTATGAATGGAGAGGGATTGCCATTGTACAGATTGTCCAATGGCAATCCCTTATAATGGCAATAGAAAGGGATTGGAAGTGGACACTTTGTCCACTTCCAATCCCTTTCAATGGTGGAAATCCCTCCGACTATGAATGGAGAGGGATTGCCATTGTACAGATTGTCCAATGGCAATCCCTTATAATGGCAATAGAAAGGGATTGCCATTGTACAGATTGTCCACTGGCAATCCCTCTCTATTCATAGACGGACGGCTTTCCATCATGATAAGGGATTGAAAGTGGACACTTTGTCCACTTCCAATCCCCTCTGTTGGTGGAAATAACCTCAAACATAATAGAAAGGGATTTAAAGTGGACACTTTGTCCACCTCCAATCCCTTCTGTGTGTGAAATAAGCTCAAACTTAATAGAAAGGGATTGGAAGTGGACAGAGTGTCCACTTCCAATTCCTTCTGTTGGTGGACATAACCTCAAACTTAATAGAAAGGGATTGGAAGTGGACAGAGTGTCCACTTCCAATCCCTTTCAATGGTGGAAATCCATCCGACTATGAATGGAGAGGGATTGCCATTGTACAGATTGTCCAATGGCAATCCCTTATAATGGCAATAGAAAGGGATTGCCATTGTACAGATTGTCCAATGGCAATCCCTCTCTATTCATAGACGGACGGCTTTCCACCATGATAAGGGATTGAAAGTGGACACTTTGTCCACTTCAAATCCCTTCTGTGTATGGAAATAACTTCAAACATAAGAGAAAGGGATTGGAAGTGGACAGAGTGTCCACTTCCAATCCCTTTCAATGGTGGAAATCCCTCCGACTATGAATGGAGAGGGATTGCCATTGTACAGATTGTCCAATGGCAATCCCTTATAATGGCAATAGAAAGGGATTGCCATTGTACAGATTGTCCAATGGCAATCCCTCTCTATTCATAGACGGACGGCTTTCCACCATGATAAGGGATTGAAAGTGGACACTTTGTCCACTTCCAATCCCTTCTGTGTGTGAAATAAGCTCAAACTTAATAGAAAGGGATTGGAAGTGGACAGAGTGTCCACTTCCAATCCCTTTCAATGGTGGAAATCCATCCGACTATGAATGGAGAGGGATTGCCATTGTACAGATTGTCCAATGGCAATCCCTTATAATGTCAATAGAAAGGGATTGCCATTGTACAGAGTGTCCAATGGCAATCCCTTTTAATGGCCATAGAAAGGGATTGGAAGTGGACACTTTGTCCACTTCCAATCCCTCTCTATTCATAGACGGACGGCTTTCCACCATGATAAGGGATTGAAAGTGGACACTTTGTCCACTTCCAATCCCTTCTGTGTATGGAAATAACTTCAAACATAATAGAAAGGGATTGAAATTGGACAACGTGTCCACTTCCAATCCCTTTCAATGGTGGAAATCCCTCCGACTATGAATGGAGAGGGATTGCCATTGTACAGATTGTCCAATGGCAATCCCTTATAATGGCAATAGAAAGGGATTGCCATTGTACAGATTGTCCAATGGCAATCCCTCTCTATTCATAGACGGACGGCTTTCCACCATGATAAGGGATTGAAAGTGGACACTTTGTCCACTTCCAATCCCTTCTGTGTATGGAAATAACTTCAAACATAATAGAAAGGGATTGAAATTGGACAACGTGTCCACTTCCAATCCCTTTCAATGGTGGAAATCCCTCCGACTATGAATGGAGAGGGATTGCCATTGTACAGATTGTCCAATGGCAATCCCTTATAATGGCAATAGAAAGGGATTGCCATTGTACAGATTGTCCAATGGCAATCCCTCTCTATTCATAGACGGACGGCTTTCCACCATGATAAGGGATTGAAAGTGGACACTTTGTCCACTTCCAATCCCTTCTGTGTATGGAAATAACTTCAAACATAATAGAAAGGGATTGAAATTGGACAACGTGTCCACTTCCAATCCCTTTCAATGGTGGAAATCCCTCCGACTATGAATGGAGAGGGATTGCCATTGTACAGATTGTCCAATGGCAATCCCTTATAATGGCAATAGAAAGGGATTGCCATTGTACAGATTGTCCAATGGCAATCCCTCTCTATTCATAGACGGACGGCTTTCCACCATGATAAGGGATTGAAAGTGGACACTTTGTCCACTTCCAATCCCTTCTGTGTATGGAAATAACTTCAAACATAATAGAAAGGGATTGAAATTGGACAACGTGTCCACTTCCAATCCCTTCTGTTGGTGGACATAACCTCAAACTTAATAGAAAGGGATTGGAAGTGGACAGAGTGTCCACTTCCAATCCCTTTCAATGGTGGAAATCCCTCCGACTATGAATGGAGAGGGATTGCCATTGTACAGATTGTCCAATGGCAATCCCTTATAATGGCAATAGAAAGGGATTGGAAGTGGACACTTTGTCCACTTCCAATCCCTTTCAATGGTGGAAATCCCTCCGACTATGAATGGAGAGGGATTGCCATTGTACAGATTGTCCAATGGCAATCCCTTATAATGGCAATAGAAAGGGATTGCCATTGTACAGATTGTCCACTGGCAATCCCTCTCTATTCATAGACGGACGGCTTTCCATCATGATAAGGGATTGAAAGTGGACACTTTGTCCACTTCCAATCCCCTCTGTTGGTGGAAATAACCTCAAACATAATAGAAAGGGATTTAAAGTGGACACTTTGTCCACCTCCAATCCCTTCTGTGTGTGAAATAAGCTCAAACTTAATAGAAAGGGATTGGAAGTGGACAGAGTGTCCACTTCCAATTCCTTCTGTTGGTGGACATAACCTCAAACTTAATAGAAAGGGATTGGAAGTGGACAGAGTGTCCACTTCCAATCCCTTTCAATGGTGGAAATCCATCCGACTATGAATGGAGAGGGATTGCCATTGTACAGATTGTCCAATGGCAATCCCTTATAATGGCAATAGAAAGGGATTGCCATTGTACAGATTGTCCAATGGCAATCCCTCTCTATTCATAGACGGACGGCTTTCCACCATGATAAGGGATTGAAAGTGGACACTTTGTCCACTTCAAATCCCTTCTGTGTATGGAAATAACTTCAAACATAAGAGAAAGGGATTGGAAGTGGACAGAGTGTCCACTTCCAATCCCTTTCAATGGTGGAAATCCCTCCGACTATGAATGGAGAGGGATTGCCATTGTACAGATTGTCCAATGGCAATCCCTTATAATGGCAATAGAAAGGGATTGCCATTGTACAGATTGTCCAATGGCAATCCCTCTCTATTCATAGACGGACGGCTTTCCACCATGATAAGGGATTGAAAGTGGACACTTTGTCCACTTCCAATCCCTTCTCTGTGTGAAATAAGCTCAAACTTAATAGAAAGGGATTGGAAGTGGACAGAGTGTCCACTTCCAATCCCTTTCAATGGTGGAAATCCATCCGACTATGAATGGAGAGGGATTGCCATTGTACAGATTGTCCAATGGCAATCCCTTATAATGTCAATAGAAAGGGATTGCCATTGTACAGAGTGTCCAATGGCAATCCCTTTTAATGGCCATAGAAAGGGATTGGAAGTGGACACTTTGTCCACTTCCAATCCCTCTCTATTCATAGACGGACGGCTTTCCACCATGATAAGGGATTGAAAGTGGACACTTTGTCCACTTCCAATCCCTTCTGTGTATGGAAATAACTTCAAACATAATAGAAAGGGATTGAAATTGGACAACGTGTCCACTTCCAATCCCTTTCAATGGTGGAAATCCCTCCGACTATGAATGGAGAGGGATTGCCATTGTACAGATTGTCCAATGGCAATCCCTTATAATGGCAATAGAAAGGGATTGCCATTGTACAGATTGTCCAATGGCAATCCCTCTCTATTCATAGACGGACGGCTTTCCACCATGATAAGGGATTGAAAGTGGACACTTTGTCCACTTCCAATCCCTTCTGTGTGTGAAATAAGCTCAAACTTAATAGAAAGGGATTGGAAGTGGACAGAGTGTCCACTTCCAATCCCTTTCAATGGTGGAAATCCATCCGACTATGAATGGAGAGGGATTGCCATTGTACAGATTGTCCAATGGCAATCCCTTATAATGTCAATAGAAAGGGATTGCCATTGTACAGAGTGTCCAATGGCAATCCCTTATAATGGCAATAGAAAGGGATTGGAAGTGGACACTTTGTCCACTTCCAATCCCTCTCTATTCATAGACGGACGTCTTTCCACCATGATAAGGGATTGAAAGTGGACACTTTGTCCACTTCCAATCCCTTCTGTGTATGGAAATAACTTCAAACATAATAGAAAGGGATTGGAAGTGGACAGAGTGTCCACTTCCAATCCCTTTCAATGGTGGAAATCCATCCGACTATGAATGGAGAGGGATTGCCATTGTACAGATTGTCCAATGGCAATCCCTTATAATGTCAATAGAAAGGGATTGCCATTGTACAGAGTGTCCAATGGCAATCCCTTTTAATGGCCATAGAAAGGGATTGGAAGTGGACACTTTGTCCACTTCCAATCCCTCTCTATTCATAGACGGACGGCTTTCCACCATGATAAGGGATTGAAAGTGGACACTTTGTCCACTTCCAATCCCTTCTGTGTATGGAAATAACTTCAAACATAATAGAAAGGGATTGAAATTGGACAATGTGTCCACGTCCAATCCCTTCTGTAGGTTGATATAACCTCAAACTTAATAGAAAGGGATTGAAAGTGGACAGAGTGTCCACTTCCAATCCCTTTCAATGGTGGAAATCCCTCCGACTATGAATGGAGAAGGATTGCCATTGTACAAAGTGTCCAATGGCAATCCCTTTTAATGGTCATAGAAAGGGATTGGAAGTGGACACTTTGTCCACTTCCAATCCCTTCTGTGTGTGAAATAAGCTCAAACTTAATAGAAAGGGATTGGAAGTGGACACTTTGTCCATTTCCAATCCCTCTCTTTTCATAGTCGGACGGCTTCCCACCATGATAAGGGATTGAAGGTGGACACTTTGTCCACCTCCAATCCCTTCTGTGTGTGAAATAAGCTCAAACTTAATAGAAAGGGATTGAAAGTGGACAGAGTGTCCACATCCAATCCCTCTTCATTGTAATGGAAAGGGATTGGATATGGACACTCTGTCCACCTGTAATCCCTTCTGAGAGTGGAAATCATACGTCAACTTAATGGAGAGGGATTGGCATTGTACAGAGTGTCCACTTCCAATCCCTTTTCATTGTAATGGAAAGGGATTGGATATGGACACTCTGTCCACCTGTAATCCCTTCTGAGAGTGGAAATCATACGTAAACTTAATGGAGAGGGATTGGCATTGTACAGAGTGTCCACTTCCAATCCCTTTTCTTTGTAATAATGAGGGATTGGAAATGGACACTTTGTCCACCTGTAATCCCTTCTGAGAGTGGAAATCATACGTGAACTTAATGGAGAGGGATTGGCATTGTACAGAGTGTCCACTTCCAATCCCTTTTCTTTGTAATAATGAGGGATTGGATATGGACACTTTGTCCACCTGTAATCCCTTCTGAGAGTGGAAATCATACGTGAACTTAATGGAGAGGGATTGGCATTGTACAGAGTGTCCACTTCCAATCCCTTTTCTTTGTAATAATGAGGGATTGGATATGGACACTTTGTCCACCTGTAATCCCTTCTGAGAGTGGAAATCATACGTGAACTTAATGGAGAGGGATTGCCATTGTACAGAGTGTCCACTTCCAATCCCTTTTGTTTGTTATAATGAGGGATTGGATATGGACACTTTGTCCACCTGTAATCCCTTCTGATAGTGGAAATCATGCTTCAACTTAATGGAGAGGGATTGCCATCGTACAGAGTGTCCATTGGCAATTTCCTTCACTCTTTGACCTGTGCTGATTACTTCAGCTGGGTTCATTGAGTCAATCTGTGTCACCTGTGTGTCGTTGGATGCTGTGTATTTATACTCCTCACTTTTAATTCAGCATTACCTCTTCATGGTCTTGTGCAGGAGCCGTCTTGGGCTTATACTAAAAGAAAAATAAGCATATAAATAAATAAAATGAACAAGTGAGTAAATAGCTAAATACAATTTAACAATAGAAACAACAGGAGTCCTGGTACCTCATGTTTGGATGGTGTACTGAGACCACTTTCCAGCGTCATGGCTGGGTTAAGAGGAGAAAGTGGAGGAGGATCTATAGAAATGACGGACGCCACTGGTCAGTGTTTTCCCTTCCAGAACTTTAACTGCTTCCAGATGACATGCTGAAATGATGTCATATTTCTGCTGTGTTCATGTTGTGCTCATGCGGTGTTCACACGAACCCCCTCGAATATGATTGGCTGACTGTCTTATCTGTTGCTGTATCAATTAAGGGAGGGGCAGACTCTGGAAGCGCGCGAAAAGGAGACGAGCATTCTGCAGGAGACGTCGGAGCGAGCAGTCATGGTAAGTGTTATCTCTTTGATTTTCAGACCTTTCTTAAAAGTTTATCATGTGTACTTTTAAAAGTTTTTTTTTCTTTTTCCTTTGTAATGGGAGAGAACGCACAGGGGCTTTAAAGATTAAATGTCTCTAAATGCGCTTTGTACACGCAACTTCATTTCACCTTAACTCCGCGATTCCTTGGCCTAAAAGAATAATTCCAACAGTTTCTGAAAGTGCAAGGCTTCTTTTTTTCCAACAGAATGTGGAAAAGTTAAGGTTTGACCAGGACAGACCGTGGAAATTCAGGAAATTGGGCTGTTTTTTTTTTCCCGCCGCTCGAGCGCACGAGGCGCTCAGCACCGGACAGCTCCTGGCGCGCAGCTCCGCGATTCCTCGGCCTGAAAGAATAATTCCAGCAGTTTTTGAAAGTGCAAGGCTTCTCTTTTTCCAAAAGAATAGGGAGCGTTGAGGCTTGACCAGGACAGACCGTGGAAATTCAGGAAATTGGGCTGCGTTTTTTTTCCCGCCGCTCGAGCGCACGAGGCGCTCAGCACCGGACAGCTCCTGGCGCGCAGCTCCGCGATTCCTCGGCCTGAAAGAATAATTCCAGCAGTTTCTGAAAGAGCAAGGCTTACGTTTTCCAACAAAATGGCGAATGTAAAGGTTGCTTAATGTGTGTTTTTCTTTTTTTTTTCTTTTTTTTTTTTCCTCTCCCCTTTCAGGCGAGCACGTGTCCGTTGTGCCACCGGGCATACAGCAATATGCCGAAGCACCTGAAACAAGCCCATTGTGTGACAAACGTCAGTGAACGGAAGATCCTGTGCGGCCTGGCAACAGGGCGAATAAATATCCGCACATCAAGATGCCCTATTCCTGGGTGCGGCTACAAGCAGGCTCGCCTGGACCGGCACCTGTCTGTAAATCACCCGGAGCTCGACATCTCCAAGCGGGCGGAAATGCTAAACAAGGCCCGCTACTCCGAAGCTGTCCGTCAGCTGGCAGCCCTGAGGGCCAGCAACCCCACCCCGTCGGTGACGTGCACCCTCGACCTGGATGAGGAGGAGCAGGTCGAGGACATGTCCTTCCTCCCTCCTCCACCATCGCCGCCTATGTCCTGCGCCAACGTGGAGTGCCTGGACCACCGCAGGCAGAGCAGGCAGGAGATAGAGCGGCTGAGGAGGGAGAGGGACGAGCTGATCGACCAGATCAAGGCGCTGCGGGCCTCACTGAACCAGGCCCGCAGGAAGCCGCCGGCCACAGCAGCTGCGGTGCAGGCCCAGGTAAGCTGGTGTTTTGCAGATTGTGAAGGCGTACAGATGGGAGGGCATATTCTGGATGGGACAATGCGTATCTACTGACTTGTGTTCCTTCCAGGTCAGTGAGGACGAGACCCCGGGGCCCTCCACCAGCACCTCAGCCACAGTCACACCAGGGCCTGAGCCGGCACGTCGGAAGACGCAGCTGGCAAAGAGGAGGTCGAAGGCGGGGACGAGTCCCATCTCCCCCTCCAAATTTTCCCCCTGGAGCGAGGGCACCGGGAGGGGGAACCGGATGAGGAGGATTTCCTTCACGCCCTGCATGGGTAAGGATGCTTCTCCATCAACACTTGGATTGCAAAAGAGTACCAGGAAAGACATGATTTCACTTTGCTCTTGTCTTGCAGAGGAGTACCTCAGCCATTATCAAGACTTCCTCATGGGCATAAACCCGGGCACCAAAACGATCGGGAACGCCCGGTCCAAGGTGAGCAGGATCCGGACGTTCCTGCTCTTCATGGTGCACGGGCACGCCAGGGTCGGGGACTGGCTGTTTTTAGATGACACTGGTCGGGTCAGAGGGTGAGTTTTCACTTGTCTGGCCACATTCTGTGGTTGCCTGTCTCTCTTTTATTTTTATTATTTTCATTTATTTTTTTTTAAATGTATTTTTCCATGACAACTGAGTTTTCTGATATTTTTTTCCTTCCTTTCACCTACTAGTTGGGCCAAATCGCTCCTGCGGAGCAACATGGAAGTGACCACTGCGGCGTTTTACCTGAAAAACGTGCACAGTTTCGCAGGGTATTTAAAGGAGAGCCCTCCCCGAACCAGCCGGCTGACAAAAAGTCAGCTGTCGGACCTGCAGCGGGAGCTGAAGTCATGCATCAAAAACTTCAAGGCGCAGGTGGTGGTGCACCAGCTGTCGGTGAAAAGGCAAAAAGTTGCCAAGCTGCCGAGCCGGGACGACCTGCGCACCTGCGTCGAGGTCGCACGGGCCAGGATCCCCGTCCTTCTCGGTGAGTTTCTCATCCAAACGCACACAGTTGATGGGGCGCGTCTCTCACTGCACCTCCACGCTGACTTTTCTTCTCCCCCCACCCCCCCCTCTCCTTTCTCCTCCTCAGAAAAGATGGAGACTGGTCTGACCAATGAAGACAGGTACCTCTTCTATGGGTACCTGTCTTCATACTGGACCTGCCTCTACGGCCACCGGTCAGGAGTGTACGCCAACATGACCGACCAGGAAGTGGCCGAGGCAGAGCGCAGCGGCAGCGACAGTGGCTACCTGATCCATGTGAGTATGCAGAAATGAGGTGTGTGTGTGTGTGTGTGCGTGTGTACGGCAGTGACATAAATCATGCTTACAAACACTCTGTCTCTGTGTGACACGCAGGTAAAGGAACATAAAACTGTGAAGGCCTTTGGCGAGGCACAGGTCCTCTGCACGCCGGAGGAATTCCAGTGGCTTCAGAGGTGGCTGAGGGTGAAGTTGGCGATTCCCCAAGACCAGCGCAACAACTTCCTCCTATACACACAGGGCAAGGGGCCGTCCAAAAACCTTAACAACTGCCTGCAGCGTGTGTGGAAGTTGATGGGGCTCCAGGGGGAGATCAACTTCACCCTGATCCGAACTGCCATTGCCACATATGTAAGTTTCACACTCCAGCATGCTGCTTCATCTTGTCCTGAGAGGTGAGCATGAGAACTAAACATTTCTCATTTTCCAGGCCAAACAGGCCAACACAGCAGAGGAGAGAAAGAAGGTGTCAGACCTCATGTGCCACGACACAACCACGGCCGACCGCTTCTATGTGCAGAACCCTGACCTGGCAGAGGTCCAGAGGATCCGCAAAATTATTGCGGACTCTCTGGAGCAAAGGCCAGGTGAGGGGGAGCAGCAGGCCGGTCCGTCTGGCAGCAAATCCATGAAGCGTCAGAGGGTCAGTGACGACGACGGCGGCGAGGAGGCGGAGGTCCCTGCTAAAAAGTCAGGCGGCGGCAGCAGCAGCACCACCACCGGCGGCAGCAGCACCACCACCAGCGACAGCAGTGACAGCAGCGACAGCACCACCAGCAGCAGCAGTAGCGGCGAGGAGGGTCCGCAGCAGCCCGGCGAGGAGGGTCCGCAGCAGCCCGGCGAGGAGGGTCCGCAGCAGCCCGGCGAGGAGGGTCCGCAGCAGCCCGGCGAGGAGGGTCCGCAGCAGCCCGGCGAGGAGGGTCCGCAGCAGCCCGGCGAGGAGGGTCCGCAGCAGCCCGGCGAGGAGGGTCCACCACAGCTCCGCAAGCGCAGGTCCTGCTCGGTCCGCATCAGCCCTTACAAGGCGGGCCAGCAGGCTGCAAAGAAAAAGACCAATATGGCAAAAAGACGGTTGCGATACCGTAAATAGTGTATATAGTTAGTTGTTGTTATTATATAGCGAGTGTTTAAATAGTGTATATAGAGTGTTTTAAATAGTGTGGATTATAGTGTTAAATAGTGTGGATATAGAGTGTTAAATAGTGTGGATATAGAGTGTTAAATAGTGTGGATATAGTGTTTTAAATAGTGTGGATATAGAGCTTTAAATGTATAGTTAAATAGTATAGTTATATTTATAGCGAGTTGTGTGAATAAATGTTAAATGAGGAATGGATTGTCATTGTATGATTATTCTATGTACATACTTTAGGACAAAGTGGTAAGGCAAATGTCTAATCTGTCCACCTCCAATCCCTTAGTATTGGAACCCAGGGGTGCCAAATGGACAGAGGCTTTTTCTTAGCCACACAGTGTCCTAGGAAGCTGGGACTTTCAGGACAAGCTCAGACGCCTTAAAGGAGTCTATCCTGTGAGTTCCAGCTTCCTACAACATCACATACCCGAGATACAGCCGCTGTCCAAATGGCCACCCTGGCCCCCAATGATAAGGGATTGGAAGTGGACAGAAACAGAGCTTTTCTCTAACCTTGCTCCCATCTGGTCCCTGGTTGTCCTAGAGGGCCCAAAATTGACACTGGGACTCTG
>NC_136626.1:42329260-42374260 GCF_933228915.1 Telmatherina bonti | reverse complement strand
TCATATGCAACATGCACTGAGTAAACAGTGTACTTTGTCCTATAATTGGCACATATTTTCAGTATCACTATCTGAAGTACTTTTAAAATGCCATTTTGCCTGCCCACATAATGTCACCTACATTTTACCTCTGTGTATGCTTTTGGCATGTATCTTGGTCATGTGTGTTGTAGCTGGAAATAGCTGTGTTTGCACCAAGTGGTTGCACTTGCAAAAATATTTAATTCATTCATCATTTACTTTTAAAAGCTGTTGTTTACAAAATAACGATCTTTATCTGCACCAAGTGTGACTTGCAGAGTATTGACCTGTTCACAATCAAACTCATTAAACTCAGGGAGAGTACCAGGGGCACGGTGACACTTTGAAATTTTAAGATGAATATATATATATGTAAATATTTAATTCATTCATCATTTACTTTTAAAAGCTGTTGTTTACAAAATAACGATCTTTATCTGCACCAAGTGTAACTTGCAGAGTAGTGACCTGTTCACAATCAAACTCATTAAACTCAGGCAGAGTACCAGGGGCACGGTGACACTTTGAAATTTTAAGATATATATATATGTGATATTTATGACTGAAATTTTTTTCAGAGGACCAGCGGCATGGTGACACTTTGGAAAAATTTCAGAGTCCCAGGCAGAGTACAAGGGGCACGGTGACACTGAATAAATTTCAGTCCCAGGCAGAGTACCAGGGGCATGGTGACACTTTGAAATTTTAATATGAATATGGGCATTGAATAATTCACTTTAGTTTGAAAACACAATTTTTTTTACCTTCTACCCCTGCCACCAGAGGGAGCAATTTTTTTTTACCTTCCTACCACTGCCACCAGAGGGAGCTCATAAACTATCATTTTCAAACAGTGCCACTGGTCCCACAGTTTGGCATTAGAGCTGCTGATTACTGTCTTCATTGTGATACCTGCCCCCAGCAGAGAGTGTCATCCATATCAAATGTATATCCATCTTTTGTCACTGTTTTGTTGTACAAAAAGAAAACTTCGTCTCGGGGTTATTTTTTCTATCTGTTTATATTTGACTATAATTCTATGTATTTTCAGTATTTGTGTTTATAAATTGTGATATTTAGAATATGGGCATTAAATAATTCACTTTAGTTTGAAAACACAATTTTTTTTACCTTCCTACCACTGCCACCAGAGGGAGCTCATAAACTATCATTTTCAAACAGTGCCAGTGGTCCCACAGTTTGGCATTAGAGCTGCTGATTACTGTCTTCATTGTGATACCTGCCCCCAGCAGAGAGTGTCATCCATATCAAATGTATATCCATCTTTTGTCACTGTTTTGTTGTACAAAAAGAAAACTTCGTCTCGGGGTTATTTTTTCTATCTGTTTATATTTGACTATAATTCTATGTATTTTCAGTATGTGTGTTTATAAATTGTGATATCTAGAATATGGGCATTAAATAATTCACTTTAGTTTGAAAACACAATTTTTTTACCTTCCTACCACTGCCACCAGAGGGAGCTCATAAACTATCATTTTCAAACAGTGCCAGTGGTCCCACAGTTTGGCATTAGAGCTGCTGATTACTGTCTTCATTGTGATACCTGCCCCCAGCAGAGAGTGTCATCCATATCAAATGTATATCCATCTTTTGTCACTGTTTTGTTGTACAAAAAGAAAACTTCGTCTCGGGGTTATTTTTTCTATCTGTTTATATTTGACTATAATTCTATGTATTTTCAGTATGTGTGTTTATAAATTGTGATATTTAGAATATGGGCATTAAATAATTCACTTTAGTTTGAAAACACAATTTTTTTTACCTTCCTACCACTGCCACCAGAGGGAGCTCATAAACTATCATTTTCAAACAGTGCCAGTGGTCCCACAGTTTGGCATTAGAGCTGCTGATTACTGTCTTCATTGTGATACCTGCCCCCAGCAGAGAGTGTCATCCATATCAAATGTATATCCACCCTTTGTCACTGTTTTGTTGTAAACATTTGCTATGCTATGTCAAATTTGTGTAATTCATACTGCTATTTACTTGTTCAAAAATAGTTAAACTATCTATCTATCTATCTAGATAGCCCGATGCCAATGCACTCACTTTTATTGTGTATTTACAGTATGTACAGTATATACATGTACAGCTTTTTCTTCAAAGTATATAAATCTAGCTGTCCAACCATGTGAGGTCAGCTCCTTCTCCAGAAAATGATTTTTTTCTCACTCCATAATCAAACGGCAGCTCTCCAGTCTTCCAGCAGCGTCCTCTCTTTGTCTCAGCAAACAATGATCAAGGCATGAAGAAGTATTCTGGCATTGTGATGCACCTTGGTTACGACTCCCCCATCAGAGGCCCATTAGGAGGCCTTTGTCTGTGACGGGGGAGGTGAAACCCAGGTACATCCAAGCTAAAAAACAAGCTTAGTATGAGGATGAGAAAAATACCTTTCTGACCAGAACTAACCATGCCTAAAATATTTCAGCATTAAATTCTGATCAGGTTGGATCTTTGAGTCAATCAGACAAAAGTATCACATGTGATGCACTTTCCCCCAAATCCACATAATAACAAGACCACTTTCCCCCAAATCCACATAATAACAAGACCACTTTGAAATTGACCCAAACCTCTGACTTTGCAACACAAGGTCACTTTTTCCTCACTCTTTGTTTTAAAGCTCTGGTCATCAGTCAGCAGCAGACATGATCATGAAGTATTCAGCAGATTTCAGAATCTGAATGTTTTAAATGTAGTTTCTGGACCTGTCTGCTTAATGTGAGTGAACTGCTTCTTCCAGTAGGCATGGATGTGATTGGGTTTGTTTCAAATATGCTTTGTTTTTTACCACTCATTACTCAGATCAGAATTCTATTAGTCAAATGCCTGCAACAGAGATGATAATCATCCCCTGAATGTTCATATTTGATTGAAAAGACATACACTTAATGTGTCTGCACTGGTTTATTGATGCCAGTTGATTCTTGATGAAGTGTGTATATGTGCAGTCATAGGATGATATGACTATGCTATTTATGTTATATGTGACTGCAAGAAAAATGTACCTGGAAGCAGATTGCAGCCTCAGAGAGATCAGTTTTATTACAGACTGAGCTGTTAATAGGAATGCACACAAGACAGAAAACTGGTTGGACTTTATTAACCACAAATAGGAAAAGTGAGGTTGTTTTCAGACCTTTGTGAGACAGGAAGGTCTGTTATATACTGACAGCTCTGTTCTGGTTTCTTCCTAACTATTTCTTAGAATACCACCAGAGGGTCCATTTCCTCTTCTATCTGGTCCAGTGTAATGATGTCGTGTCGGTGGCTCTTAGTGCCACAAGCAGCTTCATATTGAACAGATTCAATAGAAAAAACCAATAAATAGGCCAAACACAACTTGCTGCATGTCATTGTGTGATGATGGAGTCTTGCTGGTTGAGCATGGAGGTGGAGAATTTGATCATCAACTGCATGATGAAAATGATCCTCAAAATGACTGCTGGTTGACTGTCATTCTGGGGATTATTTATTCTTTGTCTCAGACTGATCTAAATTAGACATTGGACAAGCTGACTGCCTTCAACATGAATCAGATCCGAAGCTCCGACGCTCACAGGACTCTTCATTCTGATCATCATCTCATTACCGCTGCTCCGGCCTTGATAGGAAAACTGGACAGCTTTTGTGCAGTTTGGCTCCGGCCTTGATAGGAAAACTGGACAGCTTTTGTGCAGTTTGGCTCCGGCCTTGATAGGAAAACTGGACAGCTTTTGTGCAGTTTGGCTCCGGCCTTGATAGGAAAACTGGACAGCTTTTGTGCAGTTTGGCTCCGGCCTTGATAGGAAAACTGGACAGCTTTTGTGCAGTTTGGCCTAAATTATATATTATAAAAAATACTATTATTATTATTATTATTATTATTAATAAAAATGCTATTATTACTAAAAATATTATTAAAAATATTATAAATTATTAAAATTATATATTATTAAAATACTGAACACAGACATATTACGATTTTTAAAAAACGTAAACAAGGAAACAAAATTAATGAAATAAATATCACATACGTTCTCTTAAATTAAGATTTTTTTTATTTTACTCATTTACAATAAAAATAACCAAGTGAAGTTACAAAAAAAGAAGAAAAACAATATATATATTACTGTGAAAAGAACATACACTCCACTTTATGCAGATTAATAATGGCGATCATAATTTAAACATAAAAGAATATAGATCTATTGCTTCATCATACTTGATAAATACAGTATGGACACAAAAATTACCAATGTAGCCTATACTTTGTTTTTTTCACAAGATAATAAATAAGTTAAATAGTCCATAGCCAGTTAGGCACTGCTATGTAAATCACTCGGGGGGAAAAAAACTGCTAAAAATATATATATATATATATATATTTTCAACCATCAGCAGTAAAAAACAAAGTATATTTGAAACAAACCCAATCACATCCATGCCTACTGGAAGAAGCAGTTCATGTAGAAAAATATAAGTTTTTTATTCTTAAATATCATGAACATCAAGTGTAAAACCAAATAATCAAAAAGGCCAAAGGAGCTCCCAGCCAACTTTAACACTGACCAATGTTACTTTGCTTTGATACACATTGTAAACTAACAGGCATCCCATGGGAGCAGAAAATGAGTTGCTAACAGTATGAACTGCCATCCTTTGCATCATATACTAAAGGTTTATTGGTGATATGGACACAAAGAATATGAACATACAGTAAATCATCTGTGTGTATACAGTCAAAGGATGTTTTTATAATGGCAAGAAAAGGACAAAAAACCAAAAAACCTGGTGAAGATCAAGTTTAAATTTGTTTTTGGCTTTTAGTCTGTATCACTCTTTTCCTCTTTTTGAAGCAGTCTCTTTCCAGTACAGGGCACCGAAACCTCCGGCTTGACGGACACCTTGGGGGTAGTCTTACTTTCTGCAATCTCAAAGGCTTCTTTAATTTTCATCAACAACTCGTATAGCTCACGCTTATGAACCTGCACAGCGAAAACTTCTTTTTCCTCTTCGTCAGCACTAGAGGCAGACTTTGTTTCTTTTGTCGATGAAGTGGCTGGGGCGGGATTGCTTTTTCTTTTTTTTGACTGGCTTGGTGCCATTTTGCTGTTTGCCTTTATTTTCCTCCTCCGTCTTTCGACATCTAAACATTACTTTGTGTCATAACATACCACATTAGGTTTTGCGCCTCAACAATTAGTTTTCAATGCAAAAACAGGTTTTAAATATCATGTTGTAATTTTCATTCTGAAAGTCCTGTCCTTTTAAGGCAAAAAAGTTTGAGACAATGAAGCAATTTCTGAACAAGTTTTTAACTCTCCATCCCAGTGCAACTGGTTTTTAGTTGAACTGACAAACTGTTGTACAAAAACACTGTAGAAAATGTGACAACTTTGGTGCCACTCACGTTTGGGCTAACGTGCCCATAGGAAACGCAAGAATCCCACTGGAAACTCTACAACGCCTCAGCACTCCTCTATCACGGTACCAGCCGAGGAGGAGTACAGTTTTTTCTTGACAAGCCGGAAACCTGGACTCAGTTTAAGTGCGTGCCGGAAAGTCGGAGCAAAGCAGGAGCCCATGAAAAGAAAGTCCCGCAGGCTGGGCCAAGCGGTGCCGTCCTGCTTGAACACAAGAGTCAGCTCAAATGTGGGCACCACTGTGGTGTCGTATGCGATGCGCTCGAGGTGCTTGCAGCCCTTGTCCAGCTCCAGTTGGACATAGAGGACACAGCCACGCAGCCCACAGGGCTCACAAGATGCCAAACGCAGAACTTCACGAGCGATCTTCCGCGTCAGCTTCTCTGGTACCAACACAGAGGAGCAGTGCAGCGTTGTCTTCTTGGCCCGTGACAAGCAGTTTTCAAACATCTTGGCCAGCTGGTGACAGGCCCTGTCCTCTGTGATGTCTGTCGTTCTCTGGGACTCAGCTAAGCAGTGATCCCAGAAATCCAACTCTTTTTCAATGCAAACCTGGTCGTATCTTCTTTCTACCAACTCCGAAATACATTCGCTGCCTTTGGTCTTCAGTGTGCTCGTAGCAACCATGTTGATATTCTTAATTTGTCCAGGAGTGTGGAGATTTCTTCTGCTTTTTAAAAAAGCTGCCTTAAATACGCGTTAGTGCAAAATAAATTAGTTTTGAAGATCTCTCATAAATATGTTCACACACGCACACACCACCTTCGCTCCCACACACGTACACTGACACACACACACGTAAACCTACCTGATCATTCTGATCATCATCTCATTACCGCTGCTCCGGCCTTAATAGGAAAACAGGACAGCTTTTGTGCAGTTTGGCCTATATTATTAAAATATTGAACACAGACATATTAAAACTAATTATTATAAATAAGACTGATATTATATGAATATTTATTATTACATAAATAAAGGAGTGTAAAACACTTACGTTCCATCCTTTTTATTTCTCCTCTTTGTACCTTTCCCCTGTCCCATGAAATCAGGCTGGTCAATCCTCCCCTTTCCAGCAGACTGGCTCCTCTGATCCATGTTCGTCCACCTTCCACCTCTGTGTTGATACATTAATTTAGCCATAATTTGTCCATCATATCAGTAGAAAACTACTGTTTTCCAGAGGTAGGACTGAAAACATCTTTAACAATAAAATATGGCAAATAGCAGCAGAGGTCTGACTTACTTGTTTTCCTCAGCCATTGCAAGAAGTTGAGAAAAGTTCAGGGTCCAGCAGCGTCCTCTCTGTTGGTCAACAATAATCAAAGCATGATGAATCACGGCCGTTTCCACGGTAAACTCAGGCATTGTGATGCACCTTGGTTACGACTCCCCCATCAGAGGCCCATTAGGAGGCCTTTGTCTGTGACGGGGGAGGTGAAACCCAGGTACATCCAAGCTAAAAAACAAGCTTAGTATCAGGATGAGAAAAATACCTTTCTGACCAGAACTAACCATGCCTAAAATCTTTCAGCATTAAATCCCATCAGGTTGGATCTTTGAGTCAATCAGACAAAAGCATCACATGTGATGCAGTTTCCCCCAAATCCACACGGCAACAAGACCACTTTGAAATTCAACCTAAGCTCTAATTTTGCAACACCAGGTCATATATTCATCATCCCCTATTTCTTTTAAAGCTCCGGTCATGCCCTTTCAGAAAATGGTTCATTTATTAAAATCGGACCTTCCTGGCCAGAGCTACACCTGGGAATGTCATGTAAACCTACCTGTATGCAGTTTCCAAAATTGTCCACATTAAAAAATGAATAACTCTGCAATACAAGGTCACATTTTCTTCACTCTTTCTTTGTTTTAAAGCTCTGGTCATGCCCTTTCAGAAAATGTCTCATTTATTAAAATCGGACCTTCCTGGCCAGAGCTACACCTGGGAATGTCATGTAAACCTACCTGTATGCAGTTTCCAAAATTGTCCACATTAAAAAATGAATAACTCTGCAATACAAGGTCACATTTTCTTCACTCTTTCTTTGTTTTAAAGCTCTGGTCATGCCCTTTCAGAAAATGTCTCATTTATTAAAATCGGACCTTCCTGGCCAGAGCTACACCTGGGAATGTCATGTAAACCTACCTGTATGCAGTTTCCAAAATTGTCCACATTAAAAAATGAATAACTCTGCAATACAAGGTCACATTTTCTTCACTCTTTCTTTGTTTTAAAGCTCTGGTCATGCCCTTTCAGAAAATGTCTCCTTTATTAAAATCTGACCTTCCTGTCCAGAACTAACCATGCCTAAAATCAGACAAAAGCGTCACGTATGATGCAGTTTCCCCCCTGCTCTGCTGCTACCACACCCCTCATTAACTTGACTACTCGCACCTGCTGCTCTCCTGCTCAGCCGCTCCTATCAAGCTGGTTTATAAGCAGCTTCACTCCACTCAGTCATTGCCAGATTGTCTTTGCCTGACTCTCCAGCATTTGCTCACGGATTGTTTTCCTGTTGCCAACCCAGCTTGCCTCTGGCCTCCGCCTCACGTCTCTGCCCTGGTAACCCACCAGCCTTCTGCCTTTGGATTGGAGTTTTTGCCTGGTTTCACATGACACCCCCATTACCTTGGACGGAGAGATTGATTTGGCTGTTCGCGTTGATCTTCGTATCCAGAGCCGTAGAAGAGACCCCAAGGGGGTTCACGCCCTTTTCCACCTCACACCCATGGGGGGCCTGCTGCTGTCAACTCTGTCCCTTTGGGTCAGCAGGCCGGGGATTCTGAGCCCATGCAACTGGGTCGCACTTCCCTCTCCTTGGAAGAGAAGAAGCGGCTTGCCCTAAGAAAGGGGCCCGTGGCCCCCTCCGAGTTTTTGGCTCACGTCTCTTTGCATGTCCCCGACAGGAAACTGAAGGCGTGAATGTGAGCCAATCTTAAAGCCAGTCTTTTTTTGACCTGTTTGTAAATTTTACAGAATGACTTTGAGGTGCTCGGCCTTTTTTCTAACACCTCCTCTCCCTCTCTGTACAGAACTGAAGGAAGAACCTTGTTTCTACCCTTTTCTTTGCTAAATCAGAGGAGACGTTTGATTCGTGTTGTACATAGTGTAAGACGCCGCTGCTTCTTCGCGGAGAATCTGTAGGATAGTGTGTCATACTGTGAGAGAGGGAACAAAGTGAAGATAATCTGCCATTAATGGACAGCTGAATGTTATTGCAGTCTGGATTGTGTTGGTTCGCTGCTGTTAATAAAGACGTTGCTGCTACAGAGGAACTTGATTCTGCGTGCTGCTATTGGGTTCACTCCATATCTGTTACAATGGTAACACGACCACTTTCAAATTCAACTAAAGCTCTAACTCTGCAACACCAGGTCATATATTATCATTCCTTATTTATTTTATAATTTATAATCTATCCTTATAAGACCACTTTGACCCAAACCTCTGACTTTGGGTCAGATATTAAACACAGAATTAGAAGATATTTATTATATATACACTGTCAAACGTAAGAATGAACATTAAAACTAATTATATATATATATATGATAATTAAAGTGAAATAAATATAGGAGTTTAAAACGCCTTTCCTGTCTGTTCTTCACTACCTTCACAGGACCTTCACTGGTCAGGGATGAGGGTGCAATCTTGCCTGCGTTTCTCATTATTAAAAGCTTTATCAACTTTGTGTTGCAGCTTCTTTATTTCTTTCACATTCCGCTCCATGTTGCAGCTTTATATATATATATATATATATATATATCTATATATTTATATATACAAATATATATAATTTTTTAAAAAATACATCCAAGTCGGAGAGCTATATATATATCTATATCTATATCTATATAGTTATATTTACAAATATATATCATTTTTTAAAAAATACATCCAAGTCGGAGAGCCTCAAAAACATAACAATTAAAATTACAATCTGCATATGCAAACATCTACTGTAGTGTGTGTACTCACCGTTGAGTCAGCAGGTGGAGTTCCTGTGAAAGTTGCATCCTCCCTACTCTTTTCCCATGGCTCCACAAACCTGCTATTGTCCACTTTCTAAGGAGTCGTCTGCTCCTCTCTGTGTGAAAATTACTGATAACTTACACTCGAGCAATGTGTGTGTGTGAGTTGAAACATCAGTCCAGCCAACGTCCTTGACTTTTCTCATCAGGAACTCTGTCCTTATTCTGTGCCTCTGTGTGCCTGTTTTTACTTCTGTTATAGAGTCACATTGGGTCATAATAAAATAATCTCTTGGTTACATATTAAATAATTATAATGAATGAAATAATATGTAAGATTACACTTGTGATTAAAATGATAGAATAAGTAAGAATATACTGTGATTAAAAATGAAAGAATATGTGAAATATACTTCAGGACACATTTTAATTTAAATTGGTGAAGTGTAGGAGTAAAAACTCGCATGTCTTCACTAACAGAGTATTTTGGGGCTGAGAACGAACTTAGTTAAACTCTGCCTTTAATTAATATTGCTTTAAGAGGAGGGAGACTCCCCCCTGCACCTGGCTCCACCCTCCTGCACAATCTGCTTGCAGTCACATCAGAGTCTGCATAAGGATGGAGAGGTTTCACAGACGGCTCGCGATGCTTCGTGTACATCACCTGAAGTGTGAAGAGCGTTATATGAGGGCGCTTTCAGAGCAGGTAAGATATCATTTTCTGGTTCAATATGGAAAATATTGTTTTTAAATGTAGCTTAGTGGATAGTTTATGATAGAAAAGGCCACTATTTCAGGTGTTCTTCAACCCAGTGGTATGTTCAGTCAGATTCTACCTTCAGCTGTGTCTAAGGCCTTCCACTGTTACAACTTATTTATGGATATTCATGTACATTATTTCTGCTTCTATTGTTTTGGTTCTTTATCACTTTAGGATGTTTTGTGTCTGTTACAGGGGGAAGATGAGTGTGTCAGACAGAGAGGCGGAGGAGAAGATGGAGAGGCAAATAAATGTAGGTTTAAAAACATTTGTCTGTATGAGCTCTGATATTCAGACATAATGCCATTATAGTAAGTCAGGTTTTATAGTGAGGACTTTATTATTATGATGGAATAAGAAATCAGAAATATGAAGTGTAAATTCTATAAATGTTTCTTGTGTTCCAATCAAGGTTCTGACACCAAAAAAAGGCCTTCATCTTGTGAAGAGGACAGTGCACACGGGAAAGGTCAGCTGAATCTTGATTTTAAACATTTGTCTGTATGAGCTCTGATATTCAGACATAATGCCATTATAGTAAGTCAGGTTTTATAGTGAGGACTTTATTATTATGATGGAATAAGAAATCAGAAATATGAAGTGTAAATTCTATAAATGTTTATTGTGTTCCAATCAAGGTTCTGACACCAAAAAAAGGCCTTCATCTTGTGAAGAGGACAGTGCACACGGGAAAGGTCAGCTGAATCTTGATTTTAAAATGGTTGATAATTAGTTGCTTTCCTCATCCATAAGCAGTAATGCTGAGTTTTTATTCGAACAGATGATGGACTGGAAGACCTGGAAAGGCCTGGAAAGAAGACCAAGAAAGCCTAATAAATATAGTGCCTTTAAATAAAACATGTTCTAAGAATCTATTGTTCAGCTTGTTCACTTTTTTTATCAGTGCTGTTCACCAGTACACAGTTCATGATCACTTCAAGGTATTAAATTAAAGAAAATTTTCTTAAAGTTATACTTTTTTTTATTTGACATTCAGACAAAGCCTGGTCATACCTTTTCAGAATATCATTTATTACAGTCAGACCTCCCTGGCCAAAACCGTTCTGTATTACTGAAAGGTTGATGTAAATAATTTGTATATATGACCTACCTGTAAAAACGAAGTTCAAAGGCAAAGTTCCGCGGATCATTTGTGGATGAAGAGTCTTTGGTGGCCCCCACAACTTTAAACATAGAAATAACACTGAAATCATACCAAATTTCGTAGGCACCTGGTTATTTTGTCTGTTTGTCTTACCTTCATAGCAGGAATAGAATATATATATATATATATATATATATATATATATATATATATACTAGACCGCTTTCATAAAATGTCTCATTTATTAAAATCAGACCTTCCTGGCCAGAGCTACACCTGGGAATGTCATGTAAACCTACCTGTATGCAGTGTCCAAAATTGTCCACATTAAAAAATGAATAACTCTGCAATAAATGGTCACATTTATTGCATTCATAATAAAATAATCTCTTGGTTACATATTAAATAATTATAATGAATGAAATAATATGTAAGATTACACTTGTGATTAAAATGATAGAATAAGTAAGAATATACTGTGATTAAAAATGAAAGAATATGTGAAATATACTTCAGGACACATTTTAATTTAAATTGGTGAAGTGTAGGAGTAAAAACTCGCATGTCTTCATTAACAGAGTATTTTGGGGCTGAGAACGAACTTAGTTAAACTCTGCCTTTAATTAATTACCTGCACCTGGCTCCACCCTCCTGCACAATCTGCTTGCAGTCACATCAGAGTCTGCATAACGATGGAGGGGTTTGACACACGGCCCGTGATGCTTCTTGTACGTTACGATAAATGGGAAGAGCGTTACATGATGACGCTTTCAGAGCAGGTAAGATATCATTTTCTGGTTCAATATGGAAAATATTGTTTTTAAATGTAGCTTAGTGGATAGTTTATGATAGGAAAGGCCACTATTTCAGGTGTTCTTCAACCCAGTGGTATGTTCAGTCAGATTCTACCTTCAGCTGTGTCTAAGGCCTTCCACTGTTACAACTTATTTATGGATATTCATGTACATTATTTCTGCTTCTATTGTTTTGGTTCTTTATCACTTTAGGATGTTTTGTGTCTGTTACAGGGGGAAGATGAGTGTGTCAGACAGAGAGGCGGAGGAGAAGATGGAGAGGCAAATAAAAGTAGGTTTAATATTATGATGGAATAAGAAATCAGAAATATGAAGTGTAAATTCTATAAATGTTTCTTGTGTTCCAATCAAGGTTCTGACACCAAAAAAAGGCCTTCATCTTGTGAAGAGGACAGTGCACACGGGAAAGGTCAGCTGAATCTTGATTTTAAACATTTGTCTGTATGAGCTCTGATATTCAGACATAATGCCATTATAGTAAGTCAGGTTTTATAGTGAGGACTTTATTATTATGATGGAATAAGAAATCAGAAATATGAAGTGTAAATTCTATAAATGTTTCTTGTGTTCCAATCAAGGTTCTGACACCAAAAAAAGGCCTTCATCTTGTGAAGAGGACAGTGCACACGGGAAAGGTCAGCTGAATCTTGATTTTAAACATTTGTCTGTATGAGCTCTGATATTCAGACATAATGCCATTATAGTAAGTCAGGTTTTATAGTGAGGACTTTATTATTATGATGGAATAAGAAATCAGAAATATGAAGTGTAAATTCTATAAATGTTTCTTGTGTTCCAATCAAGGTTCTGGCACCAAAAAAAGGCCTTCATGTTGTGGGGAGATGTGCACTGTCAGCTGAAAGGTCAGCTGAATCTTGATTTTAAACATTTGTCTGTATGAGCTCTGATATTCAGACATAATGCCATTATAGTAAGTCAGGTTTTATAGTGAGGACTTTATTGTTATGATGGAATAAGAAATCAGAAATATGAAGTGTAAATTCTATAAATGTTTCTTGTGTTCCAATCAAGGTTCTGACACCAAAAAAAGGCCTTCATCTTGTGAAGAGGACAGTGCACACGGGAAAGGTCAGCTGAATCTTGATTTTAAAATGGTTGATAATTAGTTGCTTTCCTCATCCATAAGCAGTAATGCTGAGTTTTTATTCGAACAGATGATCGACTGGAAGACCTGGAAAGGCCTGGAAAGAAGACCAAGAAAGCATATAGTGCCTTTAAATAAAACATGTTCTAAGAATCTATTGTTCAGCTTGTTCACTTTTTTTTATCAGTGCTGTTCACCAGTACACAGTTCATGATCACTTCAAGGTATTAAATTAAAGAAAATTTTCTTAAAGTTATACTTTTTTTTATTTGACATTCAGACAAAGCCTGGTCATACCTTTTCAGAATATCATTTATTACAGTCAGACCTCCCTGGCAAAGTTCCGCGGATCATTTGTGGATGAAGAGTCTTTGGTGGCCCCCACAACTTTAAACATAGAAATAACACTGAAATCATACCAAATTTCGTAGGCACCTGGTTATTTTGTCTGTTTGTCTTACCTTCATAGCAAGAATAGAATATATATATATATATATATATATCTGCCAGGTTTGCTCCTCTCTGCAGGTTTGGAAACATGGTGAAGGAAAGATATACACAGGAAAGTTCGTGTTAGTCTTATCAAGTTCGTTCGTGGTCAGAGTCAGAAACCACAAAGTCTCCAAAGACTTTACCAGGAGACGGTGAAACAAACAATTTTGTGGAAAAGCACAGCAACTGTTTTTTTTTTTTTGTGGAAACAAGTCATGATGGATTTCAGTGAAAAATAGATAATTTTTTAAAAAATACATCCAAGTCGGAGAGCCTCAAAAACGTAACACTTAAAATTACAATCTGCATACGCAAACATCTGCTGTAGTGTGTGTACTCACCACTTGGAATTTCTCCAGCTCGCCCACTTCTGGCAGAAGTCTGTTGACAAGGGAGAAGCCATCGTCCTCCCAGGGATGGCTTATATATAGATATATACATATCTATATATAAATATATCTATATATAAATATAGGTTCAGACCCAAAAAAGAGGCCTTAATCTTGTGAAAGGACAACTGGTTATTTTGTTATATCTATAAATATCTCTATCCATATCTATCTATATAGATCTATATCAATCAATCTCTATCTCTATCCCTATAAGATTAACATGATCGTCCATGAAGGATTAGTTGTTTGACATTATTCTGATGTGTTGTATAAATATATATATATATACATACACATATATAAATATATATATATATATATATATATATATATATATATATATATATATATATATATATATATATATGTACAGATTTTTTGCTGTCACAGCTAACATAAAGCAGGTTGGCTGTCCTACCTTGGCTATATATACATATCTATCTTTATATATATATATATTTATATCTATATATATGTATATGTATATCACAACTAGGAATTTCTCCAGCTCGCCCACTTCTGCCAGAAGTCTGTTGACAAGGGAGAAGCCATCGTCCTCCCACGGATGAGTTAAGCCTCTTCCTCCAGCCAAAAATACTGGACACAGCCAGTTGCTCCAATTAACTTTTGAAGTTGGATCCATACATCCATCACAGATCTAGCTCTGGCTGGATATTTTAAATCTGAAACAGTTATTATTGAAGAATATATCATTAAAATATCAAATAGACAGTAGGAAAGAATTAACAGATGCTTATTATATACACACAGTCAAACATAAAGAACATTAAAACTATTTATAATTAATAAAATGTATAAGAAATGACTAATTATGAAATATTAAACTATTTATTAAACTAAACTGAAGAAAAGAGGAGTTATCTTGCGGCACGGCTGTCATTCATATTTCTTTTTTTTTTTTTGTTTTATCTACTGATCAGGCAAAAAAAAAGAAGGAATTTAAATCAAGCTATAACCGCACATATGACGCGCTTTTTGTTTATGTGCGATTTTTGCTGTCACAGATAACAGAAGGCAGGTTGGCTGTCTTACCTTGGCTACAGGCTTTCTTTTGGTTCACTGCGAACTGGGGATTGCAGGTTCCTTAGTGTCTCAGACATCTGAAACAATTATTAAATATTATTATATGATTAAAATATTAAATACAACACATTGAAAATTTAATAACTCTGCAATACAAGACCATGCCTTCATCATTTCTTATTTCCTTTAAAGCTCTGGTCATGCCCTTTCAGAAAATGTCTCACTTATTAAAATCGGACCTTCCTGGCCAGAGCTACACCTGGGAATGTCATGTAAACCTACCTGTATGCAGTTTCCAAAATTATCCACATTAAAAAATGAATAACTCTGCAATGCAAGGTCACATTTTCCTCACTCTGTCTTTGTTTTAAAGCTCTGGTCATGCCCTTTCAGAAAATGTCTCATTTATTAAAATCAGACCTTCCTGGCCAGAGCTACACCTGGGAATGTCATGTAAACCTACCTGTATGCAGTTTCCAAAATTATCCACATTAAAAAATGAATAACTCTGCAATACAAGGTCACATTTTCTTCACTCTTTCTTTGTTTTAAAGCTCTGGTCATGCCCTTTCAGAAAATGTCTCACTTATTAAAATCAGACTTACCTGTCCAGAACTAACCATGCCTAAAATCTTTCAGCATTAAATCCCATCAGGTTGGATCTTTGAGTCAATCAGACAAAAGCATCACATGTGATGCACTTTCCCCCAAATCCACACGGCAACAAGACCACTTTGAAATTTAACCTAAGCTCTAATTTTGCAACACCAGGTCATATATTCATCATTCCCTATTTCTTTTAAAGCTCTGGTCATGCCCTTTCAGAAAATGTCTCATTTATTGAAATCAGACCTTCCTGGCCAGAGCTACACCTGGGAATGTCATGTAAACCTACCTGTATGCAGTTTCCAAAATTATCCACATTAAAAAATGAATAACTCTGCAATAAATGGTCACATTTATTGCATTCATAATAAAATAATCTCTTGGTTACATATTAAATAATTATAATAAATGAAATAATATGTAAGATTACACTTGTGATTAAAATGATAGAATAAGTAAGAATATACTGTGATTAAAAATGAAAGAATATGTGAAATATACTTCAGGACACATTTTAATTTAAATTGGTGAAGTGTAGGAGTAAAAACTCGCATGTCTTCATTAACAGAGTATTTTGGGGCTGAGAACGAACTTAGTTAAACTCTGCCTTTAATTAATTACCTGCACCTGGCTCCACCCTCCTGCACAATCTGCTTGCAGTCACATCAGAGTCTGCATAACGATGGAGAGGTTTCACAGACGGCTCGTGATGCTTCGTGTACAGCGTTACATGAGGACGCTTTCAGAGCAGGTAAGATATCATTTTCTGGTTCAATATGGAAAATATTGTTTTTAAATGTAGCTTAGTGGATAGTTTATGATAGAAAAGGCCACTATTTCAGGTGTTCTTCAACCCAGTGGTATGTTCAGTCAGATTCTACCTTCAGCTGTGTCTAAGGCCTTCCACTGTTACAACTTATTTATGGATATTCATGTACATTATTTCTGCTTCTATTGCTTTGGTTCTTTATCACTTTAGGATGTTTTGTGTCTGTTACAGGGGGAAGATGAGTGTGTCAGACAGAGAGGCGGAGGAGAAGATGGAGAGGCAAATAAAAGTAGGTTTAAAAACATTTGTCTGTATGAGCTCTGATATTCAGACATAATGCCATTATAGTAAGTCAGGTTTTATAGTGAGGACTTTATTATTATGATGGAATAAGAAATCAGAAATATGAAGTGTAAATTCTATAAATGTTTCTTGTGTTCCAATCAAGGTTCTGACACCAAAAAAAGGCCTTCATCTTGTGAAGAGGACAGTGCACACGGGAAAGGTCAGCTGAATCTTGATTTTAAACATTTGTCTGTATGAGCTCTGATACTCAGACATAATGCCATTATAGTAAGTCAGGTTTTATAGTGAGGACTTTATTATTATGATGGAATAAGAAATCAGAAATATGAAGTGTAAATTCTATAAATGTTTCTTGTGTTCCAATCAAGGTTCTGGCACCAAAAAAAGGCCTTCATCTTGTGAAGAGGACAGTGCACACGGGAAAGGTCAGCTGAATCTTGATTTTAAACATTTGTCTGTATGAGCTCTGATATTCAGACATAATGCCATTATAGTAAGTCAGGTTTTATAGTGAGGACTTTATTATTATGATGGAATAAGAAATCAGAAATATGAAGTGTAAATTCTATAAATGTTTCTTGTGTTCCAATCAAGGTTCTGGCACCAAAAAAAGGCCTTCATCTTGTGAGGAGATGTGCACTGTCAGCTGAAAGGTCAGCTGAATCTTGATTTTAAACATTTGTCTGTATGAGCTCTGATATTCAGACATAATGCCATTATAGTAAGTCAGGTTTTATAGTGAGGACTTTATTATTATGATGGAATAAGAAATCAGAAATATGAAGTGTAAATTCTATAAATGTTTCTTGTGTTCCAATCAAGGTTCTGGCACCAAAAAAAGGCCTTCATCTTGTGAAGAGGACAGTGCACACGGGAAAGGTCAGCTGAATCTTGATTTTAAACATTTGTCTGTATGAGCTCTGATATTCAGACATAATGCCATTATAGTAAGTCAGGTTTTATAGTGAGGACTTTATTATTATGATGGAATAAGAAATCAGAAATATGAAGTGTAAATTCTATAAATGTTTCTTGTGTTCCAATCAAGGTTCTGGCACCAAAAAAAGGCCTTCATGTTGTGAAGAGGACAGTGCACACGGGAAAGGTCAGCTGAATCTTGATTTTAAAATGGTTGATAATTAGTTGCTTTCCTCATCCATAAGCAGTAATGCTGAGTTTTTATTCGAACAGATGATGGACTGGAAGACCTGGAAAGGCCTGGAAAGAAGACCAAGAAAGCCTAATAAATATTGTGCCTTTAAATAAAACATGTTCTAAGAATCTATTGTTCAGCTTGTTCACTTTTTTTATCAGTGCTGTTCACCAGTACACAGTTCATGATCACTTCAAGGTATTAAATTAAAGAAAATTTTCTTAAAGTTATACTTTTTTTTATTTGACATTCAGACAAAGCCTGGTCATACCTTTTCAGAATATCATTTATTACAGTCAGACCTCCCTGGCCAAAACCGTTCTGTATTACTGAAAGGTTGATGTAAATAATTTGTATATATGACCTACCTGTAAAAACGAAGTTCAAAGGCAAAGTTCCGCGGATCATTTGTGGATGAAGAGTCTTTGGTGGCCCCCACAACTTTAAACATAGAAATAACACTGAAATCATACCAAATTTCGTAGGCACCTGGTTATTTTGTCTGTTTGTCTTACCTTCATAGCAAGAATAGAATATATATATATATATATATATATATATATATATATATATATATATATATATATGGACTTGTACTTCTATAGTGCTTTTCTAGTCCTGAGCTACAGCCGCCCCACAAACCAATTACACCAGACCAAAAAAGGGACTGAAATTACTTGACTTTATCAAACTGAAACAAGACAGGCACTTTAAAAAACAAACAAAACAGATTAGTGTGTATTGTTTAGCAGGTTTACAGTGGGACATTTTGAAATAAGAACACAAGGCAGCTGCACAGATACAAGAGAACAAGAAAACTCTAAAAAGCATAAAAAAAGAAGTCTTGTTCCTAGTCTATATATAAGCCAGGGATGGCTTATATATCTATCTGCGCGGGGGGTCGAGCGCCACGGGGAAGCGGTCTAGTCGGCCGCGGCCCACGCGCCTTCCTCCGCCCCCGCTCGGCGTCCAAAGCCTCTCGGCCTCCCTTCCCCGCCCGACCCTCCCCCTTCCCCGGGGTGGTGGTGGTGGGAGGTGTACGGCGGGTCCGGTCGGGTCCGGGTTGTCGGTTGCTTTTTCGGCGCAACTGCCAGGTTTGCTCCTCTCTGCAGGTTTGGAAACATGGTGAAGGAAAGATATACACAGGAAAGTTCGTGTTAGTCTTATCAAGTTCGTTCGTGGTCAGAGTCAGAAACCACAAAGTCTCCAAAGACTTTACCAGGAGACGGTGAAACAAACAATTTTGTGGAAAAGCACAGCAACTGTTTTTTTTTTTTTGTGGAAACAAGTCATGATGGATTTCAGTGAAAAATAGATAATTTTTTAAAAAATACATCCAAGTCGGAGAGCCTCAAAAACGTAACACTTAAAATTACAATCTGCATACGCAAACATCTGCTGTAGTGTGTGTACTCACCACTTGGAATTTCTCCAGCTCGCCCATTTTGTTTGACATTATTCTGATGTGTTGTATGAATATATATATATATACATACACATATATAAATATATATATATATATATATATATATATATATATATATATATATATATATATATATATATATATATATATGTACAGATTTTTTGCTGTCACAGCTAACATAAAGCAGGTTGGCTGTCCTACCTTGGCTATATATACATATCTATCTTTATATATATATATATTTATATCTATATATATGTATATGTATATCACAACTAGGAATTTCTCCAGCTCGCCCACTTCTGCCAGAAGTCTGTTGACAAGGGAGAAGCCATCGTCCTCCCACGGATGAGTTAAGCCTCTTCCTCCAGCCAAAAATACTGGACACAGCCAGTTGCTCCAATTAACTTTTGAAGTTGGATCCATACATCCATCACAGATCTAGCTCTGGCTGGATATTTTAAATCTGAAACAGTTATTATTGAAGAATATATCATTAAAATATCAAATAGACAGTAGGAAAGAATTAACAGATGCTTATTATATACACACAGTCAAACATAAAGAACATTAAAACTATTTATAATTAATAAAATGTATAAGAAATGACTAATTATGAAATATTAAACTATTTATTAAACTAAACTGAAGTAAAGAGGAGTTATCTTGCGCCACGGCTTTCATTCATATTTCTTTTTTTTTTTTTTGTTTTATCTACTGATCAGGCAAAAAAAAAGAAGGAATTTAAATCAAGCTATAACCGCACATATGACGCGCTTTTTGTTTATGTGCGATTTTTGCTGTCACAGATAACAGAAGGCAGGTTGGCTGTCTTACCTTGGCTACAGGCTTTCATTTGGTTCACTGCGAACTGGGGATTGCAGGTTCCTTCAGTGAACACGGGTAGTGTCTCAGACATCTGAAACAATTATTAAATATTATTATATGATTAAAATATTAAATACAACACATTGAAAATTTAATAACTCTGCAATACAAGACCATGCCTTCATCATTTCTTATTTCCTTTAAAGCTCTGGTCATGCCCTTTCAGAAAATGTCTCATTTATTAAAATCAGACCTTCCTGGCCAGAGCTACACCTGGGAATGTCATGTAAACCTACCTGTATGCAGTTTCCAAAATTGTCCACATTAAAAAATGAATAACTCTGCAATACAAGGTCACATTTATTGCATTCATAATAAAATAATCTCTTGGTTACATATTAAATAATTATAATGAATGAAATAATATGTAAGATTACACTTGTGATTAAAATGATAGAATAAGTAAGAATATACTGTGATTAAAAATGAAAGAATATGTGAAATATACTTCAGGACACATTTTAATTTAAATTGGTGAAGTGTAGGAGTAAAAACTCGCATGTCTTCATTAACAGAGTATTTTGGGGCTGAGAACGAACTTAGTTAAACTCTGCCTTTAATTAATATTGCTTTAAGAGGAGGGAGACTCCCCCCTGCACCTGGCTCCACCCTCCTGCACAATCTGCTTGCAGTCACATCAGAGTCTGCATAACGATGGAGGGGTTTGACAGACGGCTCGAGATGCTTCTTGTACGTTACAATAAGTGTGAAGAGCGTTATATGAGGATGCTTTCAGAGCAGGTAAGATATCATTTTCTGGTTCAATATGGAAAATATTGTTTTTAAATGTAGCTTAGTGGATAGTTTATGATAGAAAAGGCCACTATTTCAGGTGTTCTTCAACCCAGTGGTATGTTCAGTCAGATTCTACCTTCAGCTGTGTCTAAGGCCTTCCACTGTTACAACTTATTTATGGATATTCATGTACATTATTTCTGCTTCTATTGTTTTGGTTCTTTATCACTTTAGGATGTTTTGTGTCTGTTACAGGGGGAAGATGAGTGTGTCAGACAGAGAGGCGGAGGAGAAGATGGAGAGGCAAATAAAAGTAGGTTTAAAAACATTTGTCTGTATGAGCTCTGATATTCAGACATAATGCCATTATAGTAAGTCAGGTTTTATAGTGAGGACTTTATTATTATGATGGAATAAGAAATCAGAAATATGAAGTGTAAATTCTATAAATGTTTCTTGTGTTCCAATCAAGGTTCTGACACCAAAAAAAGGCCTTCATCTTGTGAAGAGGACAGTGCACACGGGAAAGGTCAGCTGAATCTTGATTTTAAACATTTGTCTGTATGAGCTCTGATATTCAGACATAATGCCATTATAGTAAGTCAGGTTTTATAGTGAGGACTTTATTATTATGATGGAATAAGAAATCAGAAATATGAAGTGTAAATTCTATAAATGTTTCTTGTGTTCCAATCAAGGTTCTGACACCAAAAAAAGGCCTTCATCTTGTGAAGAGGACAGTGCACACGGGAAAGGTCAGCTGAATCTTGATTTTAAACATTTGTCTGTATGAGCTCTGATATTCAGACATAATGCCATTATAGTAAGTCAGGTTTTATAGTGAGGACTTTATTATTATGATGGAATAAGAAATCAGAAATATGAAGTGTAAATTCTATAAATGTTTATTGTGTTCCAATCAAGGTTCTGACACCAAAAAAAGGCCTTCATCTTGTGAAGAGGACAGTGCACACGGGAAAGGTCAGCTGAATCTTGATTTTAAAATGGTTGATAATTAGTTGCTTTCCTCATCCATAAGCAGTAATGCTGAGTTTTTATTCGAACAGATGATGGACTGGAAGACCTGGAAAGGCCTGGAAAGAAGACCAAGAAAGCCTAATAAATATAGTGCCTTTAAATAAAACATGTTCTAAGAATCTATTGTTCAGCTTGTTCACTTTTTTTATCAGTGCTGTTCACCAGTACACAGTTCATGATCACTTCAAGGTATTAAATTAAAGAAAATTTTCTTAAAGTTATACTTTTTTTTATATTTGACATTCAGACAAAGCCTGGTCATACCTTTTCAGAATATCATTTATTACAGTCAGACCTCCCTGGCCAAAACCGTTCTGTATTACTCAAAGGTTGATGTAAATAATTTGTATATATGACCTACCTGTAAAAACGAAGTTCAAAGGCAAAGTTCCGCGGATCATTTGTGGATGAAGAGTCTTTGGTGGCCCCCACAACTTTAAACATAGAAATAACACTGAAATCATACCAAATTTCGTAGGCACCTGGTTATTTTGTCTGTTTGTCTTACCTTCATAGCAGGAATAGAATATATATATATATATATATATATATATATATATATATATATATATATATATATATATATATATGGACTTGTACTTCTATAGTGCTTTTCTAGTCCTGAGCTACAGCCGCCCCACAAACCAATTACACCAGACCAAAAAAGGGACTGAAATTACTTGACTTTATCAAACTGAAACAAGACAGGCACTTTAAAAAAAACAAACAAAACAGATTAGTGTGTATTGTTTAGCAGGTTTACAGTGGGACATTTTGAAATAAGAACACAAGGCAGCTGCACAGATACAAGAGAACAAGAAAACTCTAAAAAGCATAAAAAAAGAAGTCTTGTTCCTAGTCTATATATAAGCCAGGGATGGCTTATATATCTATCTGCGCGGGGGGTCGAGCGCCACGGGGAAGCGGTCTAGTCGGCCGCGGCCCACGCGCCTTCCTCCGCCCCCGCTCGGCGTCCAAAGCCTCTCGGCCTCCCTTCCCCGCCCGACCCTCCCCCTTCCCCGGGGTGGTGGTGGTGGTGGTGGTGGTGGGAGGTGGACGGCGGGTCCGGTCGGGTCCGGGTTGTCGGTTGCTTTTTCGGCGCAACTGCCAGGTTTGCTCCTCTCTGCAGGTTTGGAAACATGGTGAAGGAAAGATATACACAGGAAAGTTCGTGTTAGTCTTATCAAGTTCGTTCGTGGTCAGAGTCAGAAACCACAAAGTCTCCAAAGACTTTACCAGGAGACGGTGAAACAAACAATTTTGTGGAAAAGCACAGCAACTGTTTTTTTTTTTTTGTGGAAACAAGTCATGATGGATTTCAGTGAAAAATAGATAATTTTTTAAAAAATACATCCAAGTCGGAGAGCCTCAAAAACGTAACACTTAAAATTACAATCTGCATATGCAAACATCTGCTGTAGTGTGTGTACTCACCACTTGGAATTTCTCCAGCTCGCCCATTTTGTTTGACATTATTCTGATGTGTTGTATGAATATATATATATATACATACACATATATAAATATATATATATATATATATATATATATATATATATATAAATATATATATATATATATATATATATATATATATAAATATATATATATATATATATATATATATATATATATATATATAAATATATATATATATATATATATATATATATATATATATATACAGATTTTTTGCTGTCACAGCTAACATAAAGCAGGTTGGCTGTCCTACCTTGGCTATATATACATATCTATCTTTATATATATATATATATATTTATATCTATATATATGTATATGTATATCACCACTTGGAATTTCTCCAGCTCGCCCACTTCTGCCAGAAGTCTGTTGACAAGGGAGAAGCCATCGTCCTCCCACGGATGAGTTAAGCCTCTTCCTCCAGCCAAGAATACTGGACACAGCCAGTTGCTCCAATTAACTTTTGAAGTTGGATCCATACATCCATCACAGATCTAGCTCTGTCTGGATATTTTAAATCTGAAACAGTTATTATTGAAGAATATATCATTAAAATATCAAATAGACAGTAGGAAAGAATTAACAGATGCTTATTATATACACACAGTCAAACATAAAGAACATTAAAACTATTTATAATTAATAAAATGTATAAGAAATGACTAATTATGAAATATTAAACTATTTATTAAACTAAACTGAAGTAAAGAGGAGTTATCTTGCGGCACGGCTTTCATTCATATTTCTTTTTTTTTTTTTTTGTTTTATCTACTGATCAGGCAAAAAAAAAGAAGGAATTTAAATCAAGCTATAACCGCACATATGATGCGCTTTTTGTTTATGTGCGATTTTTGCTGTCACAGATAACAGAAGGCAGGTTGGCTGTCTTACCTTGGCTACAGGCTTTCATTTGGTTCACTGCGAACTGGGGATTGCAGGTTCCTTCAGTGAACACGGGTAGTGTCTCAGACATCTGAAACAATTATTAAATATTATTATATGATTAAAATATTAAATACAACACATTGAAAATTTAATAACTCTGCAATACAAGACCATGCCTTCATCATTTCTTATTTCCTTTAAAGCTCTGGTCATGCCCTTTCAGAAAATGTCTCATTTATTAAAATCGGACCTTCCTGGCCAGAGCTACACCTGGGAATGTCATGTAAACCTACCAGTGTGCAGTGTCCAAAATTGTCCACATTAAAAAATGAATAACTCTGCAATAAATGGTCACATTTTCTTCACTCTTTCTTTGTTTTAAAGCTCTGGTCATGCCCTTTCAGAAAATGGTTCATTTATTAAAATCGGACCTTCCTGGCCAGAGCTACACCTGGGAATGTCATGTAAACCTACCTGTGTGCAGTGTCCAAAATTGTCCACATTAAAAAATGAATAACTCTGCAATAAATGGTCACATTTTCTTCACTATTTCTTTGTTTTAAAGCTCTGGTCATGCCCTTTCAGAAAATGGTTCATTTATCAAAATCGGACCTTCCTGGCCAGAGCTACACCTGGGAATGTCATGTAAACCTACCTGTGTGCAGTGTCCAAAATTGTCCACATTAAAAAATGAATAACTCTGCAATAAATGGTCACATTTTCTTCACTCTTTCTTTGTTTTAAAGCTCTGGTCATGCCCTTTCAGAAAATGGTTCATTTATCAAAATCGGACCTTCCTGGCCAGAGCTACACCTGGGAATGTCATGTAAACCTACCTGTGTGTAGTGTCCAAAATTGTCCACATTAAAAAATGAATAACTCTGCAATAAATGGTCACATTTTCTTCACTCTTTCTTTGTTTTAAAGCTCTGGTCATGCCCTTTCAGAAAATGTCTCATTTATTAAAATCGGACCTTCCTGGCCAGAGCTACACCTGGGAATGTCCTGCCTGTGTGCAGTTTCCAAAATTGTCCACATTAAAAAATGAATAACTCTGCAATAAATGGTCACATTTTCTTCACTCTTTCTTTGTTTTAAAGCTCTGGTCATGCCCTTTCAGAAAATGTCTCATTTATTAAAATCGGACCTTCCTGGCCAGAGCTACACCTGGGAATGTCATGTAAACCTACCAGTGTGCAGTGTCCAAAATTGTCCACATTAAAAAATGAATAACTCTGCAATAAATGGTCACATTTTCTTCACTCTTTCTTTGTTTTAAAGCTCTGGTCATGCCCTTTCAGAAAATGGTTCATTTATTAAAATCGGACCTTCCTGGCCAGAGCTACACCTGGGAATGTCATGTAAACCTACCTGTGTGCAGTGTCCAAAATTGTCCACATTAAAAAATGAATAACTCTGCAATAAATGGTCACATTTTCTTCACTCTTTCTTTGTTTTAAAGCTCTGGTCATGCCCTTTCAGAAAATGGTTCATTTATCAAAATCGGACCTTCCTGGCCAGAGCTACACCTGGGAATGTCATGTAAACCTACCTGTGTGTAGTGTCCAAAATTGTCCACATTAAAAACTGAATAACTCTGCAATAAATGGTCACATTTTCTTCACTCTTTCTTTGTTTTTAAGCTCTGGTCATGCCCTTTCAGAAAATGGTTCATTTATCAAAATCGGACCTTCCTGGCCAGAGCTACACCTGGGAATGTCCTGCCTGTGTGCAGTTTCCTAAATTGTCCACATTAAAAAATGAATAACTCTGCAATACAAGGTCACATTTTCTCCACTCTTTCTTTGTTTTAAAGCTCTGGTCATGCCCTTTCAGAAAATGGTTCATTTATTAAAATCGGACCTTCCTGGCCAGAGCTACACCTGGGAATGTTATGTAAACCTACCTGTGTGCAGTGTCCAAAATTGTCCACATTAAAAAATGAATAACTCTGCAATAAATGGTCACATTTTCTTCACTCTTTCTTTGTTTTAAAGCTCTGGTCATGCCCTTTCAGAAAATGTCTCATTTATTAAAATCGGACCTTCCTGGCCAGAGCTACACCTGGGAATGTCATGTAAACCTACCTGTGTGCAGTGTCCAAAATTGTCCACATTAAAAAATGAATAACTCTGCAATAAATGGTCACATTTTCTTCACTCTTTCTTTGTTTTAAAGCTCTGGTCATGCCCTTTCAGAAAATGTCTCATTTATTAAAATCGGACCTTCCTGGCCAGAGCTACACCTGGGAATGTCATGTAAACCTGCCTGTGTGCAGTTTCCAAAATTGTCCACATTAAAAAATGAATAACTCTGCAATAAATGGTCACATTTTCTTCACTCTTTCTTTGTTTTAAAGCTTTGGTCATGCCCTTTCAGAAAATGGTTCATTTATCAAAATCGGACCTTCCTGGCCAGAGCTACACCTGGGAATGTCATGTAAACCTACCTGTGTGCAGTGTCCAAAATTGTCCACATTAAAAAAGAATAACTCTGCAATAAATGGTCACATTTTCTTCACTCTTTCTTTGTTTTAAAGCTCTGGTCATGCCCTTTCAGAAAATGGTTCATTTATCAAAATCGGACCTTCCTGGCCAGAGCTACACCTGGGAATGTCATGTAAACCTACCTGTGTGTAGTGTCCAAAATTGTCCACATTAAAAAATGAATAACTCTGCAATAAATGGTCACATTTTCTTCACTCTTTCTTTGTTTTAAAGCTCTGGTCATGCCCTTTCAGAAAATGTCTCATTTATTAAAATCGGACCTTCCTGGCCAGAGCTACACCTGGGAATGTCATGTAAACCTGCCTGTGTGCAGTTTCCAAAATTGTCCACATTAAAAAATGAATAACTCTGCAATAAATGGTCACATTTTCTTCACTCTTTCTTTGTTTTAAAGCTTTGGTCATGCCCTTTCAGAAAATGGTTCATTTATCAAAATCGGACCTTCCTGGCCAGAGCTACACCTGGGAATGTCATGTAAACCTACCTGTGTGCAGTGTCCAAAATTGTCCACATTAAAAAAGAATAACTCTGCAATAAATGGTCACATTTTCTTCACTCTTTCTTTGTTTTAAAGCTCTGGTCATGCCCTTTCAGAAAATGGTTCATTTATCAAAATCGGACCTTCCTGGCCAGAGCTACACCTGGGAATGTCATGTAAACCTACCTGTGTGCAGTGTCCAAAATTGTCCACATTAAAAAATGAATAACTCTGCAATAAATGGTCACATTTTCTTCACTCTTTCTTTGTTTTAAAGCTCTGGTCATGCCCTTTCAGAAAATGGTTCATTTATCAAAATCAGACCTTCCTGTCCAGAGCTACACCTGGGAATGTCATGTAAACCTACCTGTGTGCAGTGTCCAAAATTGTCCACATTAAAAAATGAATAACTCTGCAATAAATGGTCACATTTTCTTCACTCTTTCTTTGTTTTAAAGCTCTGGTCATGCCCTTTCAGAAAATGGTTCATTTATCAAAATCGGACCTTCCTGTCCAGAGCTACACCTGGGAATGTCATGTAAACCTACCTGTGTGTAGTGTCCAAAATTGTCCACATTAAAAAATGAATAACTCTGCAATAAATGGTCACATTTTCTTCACTCTTTCTTTGTTTTAAAGCTCTGGTCATGCCCTTTCAGAAATTGGTTCATTTATTAAAATCGGATCTTCCTGGCCAGAGCTACACCTGGGAATGTCATGTAAACCTACCAGTGTGCAGTGTCCAAAATTGTCCACATTAAAAAATGAATAACTCTGCAATAAATGGTCACATTTTCTTCACTCTTTCTTTGTTTTAAAGCTCTGGTCATGCCCTTTCAGAAAATATCTCATTTATTAAAATCGGACCTTCCTGGCCAGAGCTACACCTGGGAATGTCATGTAAACCTACCTGTGTGCAGTTTCCAAAATTGTCCACATTAAAAAATGAATAACTCTGCAATACATGGTCACATTTTCTTCACTCTTTCTTTGTTTTAAAGCGTTGGTCATGCCCGTTCAGAAAATGGTTCATTTATTAAAATCGGATCTTCCTGGCCAGAGCTACACCTGGTAATGACATGTAAACCTACCTGTGTGCAGTGTTTAAAATTGTCCACATTAAAAAATGAATAACTCTGCAATAAATGGTCACATTTTCTTCACTCTTTCTTTGTTTTAAAGCTCTGGTCATGCCCTTTCAGAAAATGGTTCATTTATCAAAATCAGACCTTCCTGGCCAGAGTTACACCTGGGAATGTCCTGCCTGTGTGCAGTTTCCAAAATTGTCCACATTAAAAAATGAATAACTCTGCAATAAATGGTCACATTTTCTTCACTCTTTCTTTGTTTTAAAGCTCTGGTCATGCCCGTTCAGAAAATGGTTCATTTATTAAAATCGGATCTTCCTGGCCAGAGCTACACCTGGTAATGACATGTAAACCTACCTGTGTGCAGTGTTTAAAATTGTCCACATTAAAAAATGAATAACTCTGCAATAAATGGTCACATTTTCTTCACTCTTTCTTTGTTTTAAAGCTCTGGTCATGCCCTTTCAGAAAATGGTTCATTTATTAAAATCGGACCTTCCTGGCCAGAGCTACACCTGGGAATGTCATGTAAACCTACCAGTGTGCAGTGTCCAAAATTGTCCACATTAAAAAATGAATAACTCTGCAATAAATGGTCACATTTTCTTCACTCTTTCTTTGTTTTAAAGCTCTGGTCATGCCCTTTCAGAAAATGGTTCATTTATCAAAATCGGACCTTCCTGGCCAGAGCTACACCTGGGAATGTCATGTAAACCTACCTGTGTGTAGTGTCCAAAATTGTCCACATTAAAAAATGAATAACTCTGCAATAAATGGTCACATTTTCTTCACTCTTTCTTTGTTTTAAAGCTCTGGTCACGCCCTTTCAGAAAATGGTTCATTTATCAAAATCGGACCTTCCTGGCCAGAGCTACACCTGGGAATGTCCTGCCTGTGTGCAGTTTCCAAAATTGTCCACATTAAAAAATGAATAACTCTGCAATAAATGGTCACATTTTCTTCACTCTTTCTTTGTTTTAAAGCGTTGGTCATGCCCGTTCAGAAAATGGTTCATTTATTAAAATCGGATCTTCCTGGCCAGAGCTACACCTGGTAATGACATGTAAACCTACCTGTGTGCAGTGTTTAAAATTGTCCACATTAAAAAATGAATAACTCTGCAATAAATGGTCACATTTTCTTCACTCTTTCTTTGTTTTAAAGCTCTGGTCATGCCCTTTCAGAAAATGTCTCATTTATTAAAATCGGACCTTCCTGGCCAGAGCTACACCTGGGAATGTCATGTAAACCTGCCTGTGTGCAGTGTCCAAAATTGTCCACATTAAAAAATGAATAACTCTGCAATAAATGGTCACATTTTCTTCACTCTTTCTTTGTTTTAAAGCTCTGGTCATGCCCTTTCAGAAATTGGTTCATTTATTAAAATCGGACCTTCCTGGCCAGAGCTACACCTGGGAATGTCATGTAAACCTACCTGTGTGTAGTGTCCAAAATTGTCCACATTAAAAAATGAATAACTCTGCAATAAATGGTCACATTTTCTTCACTCTTTCTTTGTTTTAAAGCTCTGGTCATGCCCTTTCAGAAAATGGTTCATTTATTAAAATCGGATTTTCCTGGCCAGAGCTACACCTGGGAATGTCATGTAAACCTACCTGTGTGCAGTGTTTAAAATTGTCCACATTAAAAAATGAATAACTCTGCAATAAATGGTCACATTTCCTTCACTCCTTCTTTGTTTTAAAGCTCTAGTCATGCCCTTTCAGAAATTGGTTCATTTATTAAAATCGGACCTTCCTGGCCAGAGCTACACCTGGGAATGTCATGTAAACCTGCCTGTGTGCAGTTTCCAAAATTGTCCACATTAAAAAATGAATAACTCTGCAATAAATGGTCACATTTTCTTCACTCTTTCTTTGTTTTAAAGCTCTGGTCATGCCCTTTCAGAAAATATCTCATTTATTAAAATCGGACCTTCCTGGCCAGAGCTACACCTGGGAATGTCATGTAAACCTACCTGTGTGCAGTTTCCAAAATTGTCCACATTAAAAAATGAATAACTCTGCAATACATGGTCACATTTTCTTCACTCTTTCTTTGTTTTAAAGCTCTGGTCATGCCCTTTCAGAAAATGGTTCATTTATCAAAATCAGACCTTCCTGGCCAGAGTTACACCTGGGAATGTCCTGCCTGTGTGCAGTGTCCAAAATTGTCCACATTAAAAAATGAATAACTCTGCAATAAATGGTCACATTTTCTTCACTCTTTCTTTGTTTTAAAGCGTTGGCCATGCCCTTTCAGAAAATGTCTCATTTATTAAAATCAGACCTTCCTGGCCAGAGCTACACCTGGTAATGACATGTAAACCTACCTGTGTGCAGTGTTTAAAATTGTCCACATTAAAAAATGAATAACTCTGCAATAAATGGTCACATTTTCTTCACTCTTTCTTTGTTTTAAAGCTCTGGTCATGCCCTTTCAGAAAATGGTTCATTTATCAAAATCGGACCTTCCTGGCCAGAGCTACACCTGGGAATGTCATGTAAACCTACCTGTGTGTAGTGTCCAAAATTGTCCACATTAAAAAATGAATAACTCTGCAATAAATGGTCACATTTTCTTCACTCTTTCTTTGTTTTAAAGCTCTGGTCACGCCCTTTCAGAAAATGGTTCATTTATCAAAATCGGACCTTCCTGGCCAGAGCTACACCTGGGAATGTCCTGCCTGTGTGCAGTTTCCAAAATTGTCCACATTAAAAAATGAATAACTCTGCAATAAATGGTCACATTTTCTTCACTCTTTCTTTGTTTTAAAGCTCTGGTCACGCCCTTTCAGAAAATGGTTCATTTATCAAAATCGGACCTTCCTGGCCAGAGCTACACCTGGGAATGTCCTGCCTGTGTGCAGTTTCCAAAATTGTCCACATTAAAAAATGAATAACTCTGCAATAAATGGTCACATTTTCTTCACTCTTTCTTTGTTTTAAAGCTCTGGTCATGCCCTTTCAGAAAATGTCTCATTTATTAAAATCGGACCTTCCTGGCCAGAGCTACACCTGGGAATGTCATGTAAACCTGCCTGTGTGCAGTGTCCAAAATTGTCCACATTAAAAAATGAATAACTCTGCAATAAATGGTCACATTTTCTTCACTCTTTCTTTGTTTTAAAGCTCTGGTCATGCCCTTTCAGAAAATGGTTCATTTATTAAAATCGGATCTTCCTGGCCAGAGCTACACCTGGTAATGACATGTAAACCTACCTGTGTGCAGTGTTTAAAATTGTCCACATTAAAAAATGAATAACTCTGCAATAAATGGTCACATTTTCTTCACTCTTTCTTTGTTTTAAAGCTCTGGTCATGCCCTTTCAGAAAATGTCTCATTTATTAAAATCGGACCTTCCTGGCCAGAGCTACACCTGGGAATGTCATGTAAACCTACCAGTGTGCAGTGTCCAAAATTGTCCACATTAAAAAATGAATAACTCTGCAATAAATGGTCACATTTCCTTCACTCTTTCTTTGTTTTAAAGCGTTGGTCATGCCCGTTCAGAAAATGGTTCATTTATTAAAATCGGATCTTCCTGGCCAGAGCTACACCTGGTAATGACATGTAAACCTACCTGTGTGCAGTGTTTAAAATTGTCCACATTAAAAAATGAATAACTCTGCAATAAATGGTCACATTTTCTTCACTCTTTCTTTGTTTTAAAGCTCTGGTCATGCCCTTTCAGAAAATGTCTCATTTATTAAAATCGGACCTTCCTGGCCAGAGCTACACCTGGGAATGTCATGTAAACCTGCCTGTGTGCAGTGTCCAAAATTGTCCACATTAAAAAATGAATAACTCTGCAATAAATGGTCACATTTTCTTCACTCTTTCTTTGTTTTAAAGCTCTGGTCATGCCCTTTCAGAAAATGTCTCATTTATTAAAATCGGACCTTCCTGGCCAGAGCTACACCTGGGAATGTCATGTAAACCTACCAGTGTGCAGTGTCCAAAATTGTCCACATTAAAAAATGAATAACTCTGCAATAAATGGTCACATTTCCTTCACTCTTTCTTTGTTTTAAAGCGTTGGTCATGCCCGTTCAGAAAATGGTTCATTTATTAAAATCGGATCTTCCTGGCCAGAGCTACACCTGGTAATGACATGTAAACCTACCTGTGTGCAGTGTTTAAAATTGTCCACATTAAAAAATGAATAACTCTGCAATAAATGGTCACATTTTCTTCACTCTTTCTTTGTTTTAAAGCTCTGGTCATGCCCTTTCAGAAAATGGTTCATTTATCAAAATCAGACCTTCCTGGCCAGAGTTACACCTGGGAATGTCCTGCCTGTGTGCAGTTTCCAAAATTGTCCACATTAAAAAATGAATAACTCTGCAATAAATGGTCACATTTTCTTCACTCTTTCTTTGTTTTAAAGCGTTGGTCATGCCCGTTCAGAAAATGGTTCATTTATTAAAATCGGATCTTCCTGGCCAGAGCTACACCTGGTAATGACATGTAAACCTACCTGTGTGCAGTGTTTAAAATTGTCCACATTAAAAAATGAATAACTCTGCAATAAATGGTCACATTTTCTTCACTCTTTCTTTGTTTTAAAGCTCTGGTCATGCCCTTTCAGAAAATGGTTCATTTATCAAAATCGGACCTTCCTGGCCAGAGCTACACCTGGGAATGTCATGTAAACCTACCTGTGTGTAGTGTCCAAAATTGTCCACATTAAAAAATGAATAACTCTGCAATAAATGGTCACATTTTCTTCACTCTTTCTTTGTTTTAAAGCTCTGGTCACGCCCTTTCAGAAAATGGTTCATTTATCAAAATCGGACCTTCCTGGCCAGAGCTACACCTGGGAATGTCCTGCCTGTGTGCAGTTTCCAAAATTGTCCACATTAAAAAATGAATAACTCTGCAATAAATGGTCACATTTTCTTCACTCTTTCTTTGTTTTAAAGCGTTGGTCATGCCCGTTCAGAAAATGGTTCATTTATTAAAATCGGATCTTCCTGGCCAGAGCTACACCTGGTAATGACATGTAAACCTACCTGTGTGCAGTGTTTAAAATTGTCCACATTAAAAAATGAATAACTCTGCAATAAATGGTCACATTTTCTTCACTCTTTCTTTGTTTTAAAGCTCTGGTCACGCCCTTTCAGAAAATGGTTCATTTATCAAAATCGGACCTTCCTGGCCAGAGCTACACCTGGGAATGTCCTGCCTGTGTGCAGTTTCCAAAATTGTCCACATTAAAAAATGAATAACTCTGCAATAAATGGTCACATTTTCTTCACTCTTTCTTTGTTTTAAAGCTCTGGTCATGCCCTTTCAGAAAATATCTCATTTATTAAAATCGGACCTTCCTGGCCAGAGCTACACCTGGGAATGTCATGTAAACCTACCTGTGTGCAGTTTCCAAAATTGTCCACATTAAAAAATGAATAACTCTGCAATACATGGTCACATTTTCTTCACTCTTTCTTTGTTTTAAAGCTCTGGTCATGCCCTTTCAGAAAATGGTTCATTTATCAAAATCAGACCTTCCTGGCCAGAGTTACACCTGGGAATGTCCTGCCTGTGTGCAGTTTCCAAAATTGTCCACATTAAAAAATGAATAACTCTGCAATAAATGGTCACATTTTCTTCACTCTTTCTTTGTTTTAAAGCGTTGGTCATGCCCGTTCAGAAAATGGTTCATTTATTAAAATCGGATCTTCCTGGCCAGAGCTACACCTGGTAATGACATGTAAACCTACCTGTGTGCAGTGTTTAAAATTGTCCACATTAAAAAATGAATAACTCTGCAATAAATGGTCACATTTTCTTCACTCTTTCTTTGTTTTAAAGCTCTGGTCATGCCCTTTCAGAAAATGGTTCATTTATTAAAATCGGACCTTCCTGGCCAGAGCTACACCTGGGAATGTCATGTAAACCTACCAGTGTGCAGTGTCCAAAATTGTCCACATTAAAAAATGAATAACTCTGCAATAAATGGTCACATTTTCTTCACTCTTTCTTTGTTTTAAAGCTCTGGTCATGCCCTTTCAGAAAATGGTTCATTTATCAAAATCGGACCTTCCTGGCCAGAGCTACACCTGGGAATGTCATGTAAACCTACCTGTGTGTAGTGTCCAAAATTGTCCACATTAAAAAATGAATAACTCTGCAATAAATGGTCACATTTTCTTCACTCTTTCTTTGTTTTAAAGCTCTGGTCACGCCCTTTCAGAAAATGGTTCATTTATCAAAATCGGACCTTCCTGGCCAGAGCTACACCTGGGAATGTCCTGCCTGTGTGCAGTTTCCAAAATTGTCCACATTAAAAAATGAATAACTCTGCAATAAATGGTCACATTTTCTTCACTCTTTCTTTGTTTTAAAGCGTTGGTCATGCCCGTTCAGAAAATGGTTCATTTATTAAAATCGGATCTTCCTGGCCAGAGCTACACCTGGTAATGACATGTAAACCTACCTGTGTGCAGTGTTTAAAATTGTCCACATTAAAAAATGAATAACTCTGCAATAAATGGTCACATTTTCTTCACTCTTTCTTTGTTTTAAAGCTCTGGTCATGCCCTTTCAGAAAATGTCTCATTTATTAAAATCGGACCTTCCTGGCCAGAGCTACACCTGGGAATGTCATGTAAACCTGCCTGTGTGCAGTGTCCAAAATTGTCCACATTAAAAAATGAATAACTCTGCAATAAATGGTCACATTTTCTTCACTCTTTCTTTGTTTTAAAGCTCTGGTCATGCCCTTTCAGAAATTGGTTCATTTATTAAAATCGGACCTTCCTGGCCAGAGCTACACCTGGGAATGTCATGTAAACCTACCTGTGTGTAGTGTCCAAAATTGTCCACATTAAAAAATGAATAACTCTGCAATAAATGGTCACATTTTCTTCACTCTTTCTTTGTTTTAAAGCTCTGGTCATGCCCTTTCAGAAAATGGTTCATTTATTAAAATCGGATTTTCCTGGCCAGAGCTACACCTGGGAATGTCATGTAAACCTACCTGTGTGCAGTGTTTAAAATTGTCCACATTAAAAAATGAATAACTCTGCAATAAATGGTCACATTTCCTTCACTCCTTCTTTGTTTTAAAGCTCTAGTCATGCCCTTTCAGAAATTGGTTCATTTATTAAAATCGGACCTTCCTGGCCAGAGCTACACCTGGGAATGTCATGTAAACCTGCCTGTGTGCAGTTTCCAAAATTGTCCACATTAAAAAATGAATAACTCTGCAATAAATGGTCACATTTTCTTCACTCTTTCTTTGTTTTAAAGCTCTGGTCATGCCCTTTCAGAAAATATCTCATTTATTAAAATCGGACCTTCCTGGCCAGAGCTACACCTGGGAATGTCATGTAAACCTACCTGTGTGCAGTTTCCAAAATTGTCCACATTAAAAAATGAATAACTCTGCAATACATGGTCACATTTTCTTCACTCTTTCTTTGTTTTAAAGCTCTGGTCATGCCCTTTCAGAAAATGGTTCATTTATCAAAATCAGACCTTCCTGGCCAGAGTTACACCTGGGAATGTCCTGCCTGTGTGCAGTGTCCAAAATTGTCCACATTAAAAAATGAATAACTCTGCAATAAATGGTCACATTTTCTTCACTCTTTCTTTGTTTTAAAGCGTTGGCCATGCCCTTTCAGAAAATGTCTCATTTATTAAAATCAGACCTTCCTGGCCAGAGCTACACCTGGTAATGACATGTAAACCTACCTGTGTGCAGTGTTTAAAATTGTCCACATTAAAAAATGAATAACTCTGCAATAAATGGTCACATTTTCTTCACTCTTTCTTTGTTTTAAAGCTCTGGTCATGCCCTTTCAGAAAATGGTTCATTTATCAAAATCGGACCTTCCTGGCCAGAGCTACACCTGGGAATGTCATGTAAACCTACCTGTGTGTAGTGTCCAAAATTGTCCACATTAAAAAATGAATAACTCTGCAATAAATGGTCACATTTTCTTCACTCTTTCTTTGTTTTAAAGCTCTGGTCACGCCCTTTCAGAAAATGGTTCATTTATCAAAATCGGACCTTCCTGGCCAGAGCTACACCTGGGAATGTCCTGCCTGTGTGCAGTTTCCAAAATTGTCCACATTAAAAAATGAATAACTCTGCAATAAATGGTCACATTTTCTTCACTCTTTCTTTGTTTTAAAGCTCTGGTCACGCCCTTTCAGAAAATGGTTCATTTATCAAAATCGGACCTTCCTGGCCAGAGCTACACCTGGGAATGTCCTGCCTGTGTGCAGTTTCCAAAATTGTCCACATTAAAAAATGAATAACTCTGCAATAAATGGTCACATTTTCTTCACTCTTTCTTTGTTTTAAAGCTCTGGTCATGCCCTTTCAGAAAATGTCTCATTTATTAAAATCGGACCTTCCTGGCCAGAGCTACACCTGGGAATGTCATGTAAACCTGCCTGTGTGCAGTGTCCAAAATTGTCCACATTAAAAAATGAATAACTCTGCAATAAATGGTCACATTTTCTTCACTCTTTCTTTGTTTTAAAGCTCTGGTCATGCCCTTTCAGAAAATGGTTCATTTATTAAAATCGGATCTTCCTGGCCAGAGCTACACCTGGTAATGACATGTAAACCTACCTGTGTGCAGTGTTTAAAATTGTCCACATTAAAAAATGAATAACTCTGCAATAAATGGTCACATTTTCTTCACTCTTTCTTTGTTTTAAAGCTCTGGTCATGCCCTTTCAGAAAATGTCTCATTTATTAAAATCGGACCTTCCTGGCCAGAGCTACACCTGGGAATGTCATGTAAACCTACCAGTGTGCAGTGTCCAAAATTGTCCACATTAAAAAATGAATAACTCTGCAATAAATGGTCACATTTCCTTCACTCTTTCTTTGTTTTAAAGCGTTGGTCATGCCCGTTCAGAAAATGGTTCATTTATTAAAATCGGATCTTCCTGGCCAGAGCTACACCTGGTAATGACATGTAAACCTACCTGTGTGCAGTGTTTAAAATTGTCCACATTAAAAAATGAATAACTCTGCAATAAATGGTCACATTTTCTTCACTCTTTCTTTGTTTTAAAGCTCTGGTCATGCCCTTTCAGAAAATGTCTCATTTATTAAAATCGGACCTTCCTGGCCAGAGCTACACCTGGGAATGTCATGTAAACCTGCCTGTGTGCAGTGTCCAAAATTGTCCACATTAAAAAATGAATAACTCTGCAATAAATGGTCACATTTTCTTCACTCTTTCTTTGTTTTAAAGCTCTGGTCATGCCCTTTCAGAAAATGTCTCATTTATTAAAATCGGACCTTCCTGGCCAGAGCTACACCTGGGAATGTCATGTAAACCTACCAGTGTGCAGTGTCCAAAATTGTCCACATTAAAAAATGAATAACTCTGCAATAAATGGTCACATTTCCTTCACTCTTTCTTTGTTTTAAAGCGTTGGTCATGCCCGTTCAGAAAATGGTTCATTTATTAAAATCGGATCTTCCTGGCCAGAGCTACACCTGGTAATGACATGTAAACCTACCTGTGTGCAGTGTTTAAAATTGTCCACATTAAAAAATGAATAACTCTGCAATAAATGGTCACATTTTCTTCACTCTTTCTTTGTTTTAAAGCTCTGGTCATGCCCTTTCAGAAAATGGTTCATTTATCAAAATCAGACCTTCCTGGCCAGAGTTACACCTGGGAATGTCCTGCCTGTGTGCAGTTTCCAAAATTGTCCACATTAAAAAATGAATAACTCTGCAATAAATGGTCACATTTTCTTCACTCTTTCTTTGTTTTAAAGCGTTGGTCATGCCCGTTCAGAAAATGGTTCATTTATTAAAATCGGATCTTCCTGGCCAGAGCTACACCTGGTAATGACATGTAAACCTACCTGTGTGCAGTGTTTAAAATTGTCCACATTAAAAAATGAATAACTCTGCAATAAATGGTCACATTTTCTTCACTCTTTCTTTGTTTTAAAGCTCTGGTCATGCCCTTTCAGAAAATGGTTCATTTATCAAAATCGGACCTTCCTGGCCAGAGCTACACCTGGGAATGTCATGTAAACCTACCTGTGTGTAGTGTCCAAAATTGTCCACATTAAAAAATGAATAACTCTGCAATAAATGGTCACATTTTCTTCACTCTTTCTTTGTTTTAAAGCTCTGGTCACGCCCTTTCAGAAAATGGTTCATTTATCAAAATCGGACCTTCCTGGCCAGAGCTACACCTGGGAATGTCCTGCCTGTGTGCAGTTTCCAAAATTGTCCACATTAAAAAATGAATAACTCTGCAATAAATGGTCACATTTTCTTCACTCTTTCTTTGTTTTAAAGCGTTGGTCATGCCCGTTCAGAAAATGGTTCATTTATTAAAATCGGATCTTCCTGGCCAGAGCTACACCTGGTAATGACATGTAAACCTACCTGTGTGCAGTGTTTAAAATTGTCCACATTAAAAAATGAATAACTCTGCAATAAATGGTCACATTTTCTTCACTCTTTCTTTGTTTTAAAGCTCTGGTCATGCCCTTTCAGAAAATGTCTCATTTATTAAAATCGGACCTTCCTGGCCAGAGCTACACCTGGGAATGTCATGTAAACCTACCAGTGTGCAGTGTCCAAAATTGTCCACATTAAAAAATGAATAACTCTGCAATAAATGGTCACATTTTCTTCACTCTTTCTTTGTTTTAAAGCGTTGGTCATGCCCGTTCAGAAAATGGTTCATTTATTAAAATCGGATCTTCCTGGCCAGAGCTACACCTGGTAATGACATGTAAACCTACCTGTGTGCAGTGTTTAAAATTGTCCACATTAAAAAATGAATAACTCTGCAATAAATGGTCACATTTTCTTCACTCTTTCTTTGTTTTAAAGCTCTGGTCATGCCCTTTCAGAAAATGGTTCATTTATTAAAATCGGACCTTCCTGGCCAGAGCTACACCTGGGAATGTCATGTAAACCTGCCTGTGTGCAGTGTCCAAAATTGTCCACATTAAAAAATGAATAACTCTGCAATAAATGGTCACATTTTCTTCACTCTTTCTTTGTTTTAAAGCTCTGGTCATGCCCTTTCAGAAATTGGTTCATTTATTAAAATCGGATCTTCCTGGCCAGAGCTACACCTGGTAATGACATGTAAACCTACCTGTGTGCAGTGTTTAAAATTGTCCACATTAAAAAATGAATAACTCTGCAATAAATGGTCACATTTTCTTCACTCTTTCTTTGTTTTAAAGCTCTGGTCATGCCCTTTCAGAAAATGTCTCATTTATTAAAATCGGACCTTCCTGGCCAGAGCTACACCTGGGAATGTCATGTAAACCTACCTGTGTGTAGTGTCCAAAATTGTCCACATTAAAAAATGAATAACTCTGCAATAAATGGTCACATTTTCTTCACTCTTTCTTTGTTTTAAAGCTCTGGTCATGCCCTTTCAGAAAATGTCTCACTTATTAAAATCAGACTTACCTGTCCAGAACTAACCATGCCTAAAATCTTTCAGCATTAAATCCCATCAGGTTGGATCTTTGAGTCAATCAGACAAAAGCATCACATGTGATGCACTTTCCCCCAAATCCACACGGCAACAAGACCACTTTGAAATTTAACCTAAGCTCTAATTTTGCAACACCAGGTCATATATTCATCATTCCCTATTTCTTTTAAAGCTCTGGTCATGCCCTTTCAGAAAATGGTTCATTTATCAAAATCAGACCTTCCTGGCCAGAGTTACACCTGGGAATGTCCTGCCTGTGTGCAGTTTCCAAAATTGTCCACATTAAAAAATGAATAACTCTGCAATAAATGGTCACATTTTCTTCACTCTTTCTTTGTTTTAAAGCGTTGGTCATGCCCGTTCAGAAAATGGTTCATTTATTAAAATCGGATCTTCCTGGCCAGAGCTACACCTGGTAATGACATGTAAACCTACCTGTGTGCAGTGTTTAAAATTGTCCACATTAAAAAATGAATAACTCTGCAATAAATGGTCACATTTTCTTCACTCTTTCTTTGTTTTAAAGCTCTGGTCATGCCCTTTCAGAAAATGGTTCATTTATCAAAATCAGACCTTCCTGGCCAGAGTTACACCTGGGAATGTCCTGCCTGTGTGCAGTTTCCAAAATTGTCCACATTAAAAAATGAATAACTCTGCAATAAATGGTCACATTTTCTTCACTCTTTCTTTGTTTTAAAGCGTTGGTCATGCCCGTTCAGAAAATGGTTCATTTATTAAAATCGGATCTTCCTGGCCAGAGCTACACCTGGTAATGACATGTAAACCTACCTGTGTGCAGTGTTTAAAATTGTCCACATTAAAAAATGAATAACTCTGCAATAAATGGTCACATTTTCTTCACTCTTTCTTTGTTTTAAAGCTCTGGTCATGCCCTTTCAGAAAATGGTTCATTTATCAAAATCGGACCTTCCTGGCCAGAGCTACACCTGGGAATGTCATGTAAACCTACCTGTGTGTAGTGTCCAAAATTGTCCACATTAAAAAATGAATAACTCTGCAATAAATGGTCACATTTTCTTCACTCTTTCTTTGTTTTAAAGCTCTGGTCACGCCCTTTCAGAAAATGGTTCATTTATCAAAATCGGACCTTCCTGGCCAGAGCTACACCTGGGAATGTCCTGCCTGTGTGCAGTTTCCAAAATTGTCCACATTAAAAAATGAATAACTCTGCAATAAATGGTCACATTTTCTTCACTCTTTCTTTGTTTTAAAGCGTTGGTCATGCCCGTTCAGAAAATGGTTCATTTATTAAAATCGGATCTTCCTGGCCAGAGCTACACCTGGTAATGACATGTAAACCTACCTGTGTGCAGTGTTTAAAATTGTCCACATTAAAAAATGAATAACTCTGCAATAAATGGTCACATTTTCTTCACTCTTTCTTTGTTTTAAAGCTCTGGTCATGCCCTTTCAGAAAATGTCTCATTTATTAAAATCGGACCTTCCTGGCCAGAGCTACACCTGGGAATGTCATGTAAACCTACCAGTGTGCAGTGTCCAAAATTGTCCACATTAAAAAATGAATAACTCTGCAATAAATGGTCACATTTTCTTCACTCTTTCTTTGTTTTAAAGCGTTGGTCATGCCCGTTCAGAAAATGGTTCATTTATTAAAATCGGATCTTCCTGGCCAGAGCTACACCTGGTAATGACATGTAAACCTACCTGTGTGCAGTGTTTAAAATTGTCCACATTAAAAAATGAATAACTCTGCAATAAATGGTCACATTTTCTTCACTCTTTCTTTGTTTTAAAGCTCTGGTCATGCCCTTTCAGAAAATGGTTCATTTATTAAAATCGGACCTTCCTGGCCAGAGCTACACCTGGGAATGTCATGTAAACCTGCCTGTGTGCATTGTCCAAAATTGTCCACATTAAAAAATGAATAACTCTGCAATAAATGGTCACATTTTCTTCACTCTTTCTTTGTTTTAAAGCTCTGGTCATGCCCTTTCAGAAATTGGTTCATTTATTAAAATCGGATCTTCCTGGCCAGAGCTACACCTGGTAATGACATGTAAACCTACCTGTGTGCAGTGTTTAAAATTGTCCACATTAAAAAATGAATAACTCTGCAATAAATGGTCACATTTTCTTCACTCTTTCTTTGTTTTAAAGCTCTGGTCATGCCCTTTCAGAAAATGTCTCATTTATTAAAATCGGACCTTCCTGGCCAGAGCTACACCTGGGAATGTCATGTAAACCTACCTGTGTGTAGTGTCCAAAATTGTCCACATTAAAAAATGAATAACTCTGCAATAAATGGTCACATTTTCTTCACTCTTTCTTTGTTTTAAAGCTCTGGTCATGCCCTTTCAGAAAATGGTTCATTTATCAAAATCGGACCTTCCTGGCCAGAGCTACACCTGGGAATGTCCTGCCTGTGTGCAGTTTCCAAAATTGTCCACATTAAAAAATGAATAACTCTGCAATAAATGGTCACATTTTCTTCACTCTTTCTTTGTTTTAAAGCGTTGGTCATGCCCGTTCAGAAAATGGTTCATTTATTAAAATCGGATCTTCCTGGCCAGAGCTACACCTGGTAATGACATGTAAACCTACCTGTGTGCAGTGTTTAAAATTGTCCACATTAAAAAATGAATAACTCTGCAATAAATGGTCACATTTTCTTCACTCTTTCTTTGTTTTAAAGCTCTGGTCATGCCCTTTCAGAAAATGTCTCATTTATTAAAATCGGACCTTCCTGGCCAGAGCTACACCTGGGAATGTCATGTAAACCTGCCTGTGTGCAGTGTCCAAAATTGTCCACATTAAAAAATGAATAACTCTGCAATAAATGGTCACATTTTCTTCACTCTTTCTTTGTTTTAAAGCTCTGGTCATGCCCTTTCAGAAAATGTCTCATTTATTAAAATCGGACCTTCCTGGCCAGAGTTACACCTGGGAATGTCCTGCCTGTGTGCAGTTTCCAAAATTGTCCACATTAAAAAATGAATAACTCTGCAATAAATGGTCACATTTTCTTCACTCTTTCTTTGTTTTAAAGCGTTGGTCATGCCCGTTCAGAAAATGGTTCATTTATTAAAATCGGATCTTCCTGGCCAGAGCTACACCTGGTAATGACATGTAAACCTACCTGTGTGCAGTGTTTAAAATTGTCCACATTAAAAAATGAATAACTCTGCAATAAATGGTCACATTTTCTTCACTCTTTCTTTGTTTTAAAGCTCTGGTCATGCCCTTTCAGAAAATGGTTCATTTATCAAAATCGGACCTTCCTGGCCAGAGCTACACCTGGGAATGTCATGTAAACCTGCCTGTGTGTAGTGTCCAAAATTGTCCACATTAAAAAATGAATAACTCTGCAATAAATGGTCACATTTTCTTCACTCTTTCTTTGTTTTAAAGCTCTGGTCACGCCCTTTCAGAAAATGGTTCATTTATCAAAATCGGACCTTCCTGGCCAGAGCTACACCTGGGAATGTCCTGCCTGTGTGCAGTTTCCAAAATTGTCCACATTAAAAAATGAATAACTCTGCAATAAATGGTCACATTTTCTTCACTCTTTCTTTGTTTTAAAGCGTTGGTCATGCCCGTTCAGAAAATGGTTCATTTATTAAAATCGGATCTTCCTGGCCAGAGCTACACCTGGTAATGACATGTAAACCTACCTGTGTGCAGTGTTTAAAATTGTCCACATTAAAAAATGAATAACTCTGCAATAAATGGTCACATTTTCTTCACTCTTTCTTTGTTTTAAAGCTCTGGTCATGCCCTTTCAGAAAATGTCTCATTTATTAAAATCGGACCTTCCTGGCCAGAGCTACACCTGGGAATGTCATGTAAACCTACCAGTGTGCAGTGTCCAAAATTGTCCACATTAAAAAATGAATAACTCTGCAATAAATGGTCACATTTTCTTCACTCTTTCTTTGTTTTAAAGCGTTGGTCATGCCCGTTCAGAAAATGGTTCATTTATCAAAATCGGATCTTCCTGGCCAGAGCTACACCTGGTAATGACATGTAAACCTACCTGTGTGCAGTGTTTAAAATTGTCCACATTAAAAAATGAATAACTCTGCAATAAATGGTCACATTTTCTTCACTCTTTCTTTGTTTTAAAGCTCTGGTCATGCCCTTTCAGAAAATGGTTAATTTATTAAAATCGGACCTTCCTGGCCAGAGCTACACCTGGGAATGTCATGTAAACCTGCCTGTGTGCAGTGTCCAAAATTGTCCACATTAAAAAATGAATAACTCTGCAATAAATGGTCACATTTTCTTCACTCTTTCTTTGTTTTAAAGCTCTGGTCATGCCCTTTCAGAAATTGGTTCATTTATTAAAATCGGATCTTCCTGGCCAGAGCTACACCTGGTAATGACATGTAAACCTACCTGTGTGCAGTGTTTAAAATTGTCCACATTAAAAAATGAATAACTCTGCAATAAATGGTCACATTTTCTTCACTCTTTCTTTGTTTTAAAGCTCTGGTCATGCCCTTTCAGAAAATGTCTCATTTATTAAAATCGGACCTTCCTGGCCAGAGCTACACCTGGGAATGTCATGTAAACCTGCCTGTGTGCAGTGTCCAAAATTGTCCACATTAAAAAATGAATAACTCTGCAATAAATGGTCACATTTTCTTCACTCTTTCTTTGTTTTAAAGCGTTGGCCATGCCCGTTCAGAAAATGGTTCATTTATTAAAATCGGATCTTCCTGGCCAGAGCTACACCTGGTAATGACATGTAAACCTACCTGTGTGCAGTGTTTAAAATTGTCCACATTAAAAAATGAATAACTCTGCAATAAATGGTCACATTTTCTTCACTCTTTCTTTGTTTTAAAGCTCTGGTCATGCCCTTTCAGAAAATGGTTCATTTATCAAAATCGGACCTTCCTGGCCAGAGCTACACCTGGGAATGTCATGTAAACCTACCTGTGTGTAGTGTCCAAAATTGTCCACATTAAAAAATGAATAACTCTGCAATAAATGGTCACATTTTCTTCACTCTTTCTTTGTTTAAAAGCTCTGGTCATGCCCTTTCAGAAAATGGT
>NC_136626.1:42320131-42322631 GCF_933228915.1 Telmatherina bonti | reverse complement strand
CTGGAGCTCCTTTCCCCGCTGTGGAGCCGCGTGCCTGGGTGTGTGGAGGCGTCTGACTCTGCTGTGGAGCTCCTTTCCCCGCTGCAGAGCCGCGTGCCTGGGTGTGTGGAGGCGTCTGACTCTGCTCTGGAGCTCCTTTCCCCGCTGCGGAGCCGCGTGCCTGGGTGTGTGGAGGCGTCTGACTCTGCTCTGGAGCTCCTTTCCCCGCTGATGAGCCGCTGATGAGCCGCGTGCCTGGGTGTGTGGAGGCGTCTGACTCTGCTCTGGAGCTCCTTTCCCCGCTGCGGAGCCGCGTGCCTGGGTGTGTGGAGGCGTCTGACTCTGCTCTGGAGCTCCTTTCCCCGCTGTGGAGCCGCGTGCCTGGAGCTCCTTTCCCCGCTGTGGAGCCGCGTGCCTGGGTGTGTGGAGGCGTCTGACTCTGCTCTGGAGCTCCTTTCCCCGCTGCGGAGCCGCGTGCCTGGGTGTGTGGAGGCGTCTGACTCTGCTCTGGAGCTCCTTTCCCCGCTGTGGAGCCGCGTGCCTGGAGCTCCTTTCCCCGCTGTGGAGCCGCGTGCCTGGAGCTCCTTTCCCCGCTGTGGAGCCGCGTGCCTGGGTGTGTGGAGGCGTCTGACTCTGCTGTGGAGCTCCTTTCCCCGCTGCGGAGCCGCGTGCCTGGGTGTGTGGAGGCGTCTGACTCTGCTCTGGAGCTCCTTTCCCCGCTGATGAGCCGCGTGCCTGGGTGTGTGGAGGCGTCTGACTCTGCTCTGGAGCTCCTTTCCCCGCTGTGGAGCCGCGTGCCTGGGTGTGTGGAGGCGTCTGACTCTGCTCCGGAGCTCCTTTCCCCGCTGATAAGCCGCGTGCCTGGGTGTGTGGAGGCGTCTGACTCAGCTGTGGAGCTCCTTTCCCCGCTGCGGAGCCGCGTGCCTGGAGCTCCTTTCCCCGCTGATAAGCCGCGTGCCTGGGTGTGTGGAGGCGTCTGACTCAGCTGTGGAGCTCCTTTCCCCGCTGCGGAGCCGCGTGCCTGGAGCTCCTTTCCCCGCTGATAAGCCGCGTGCCTGGGTGTGTGGAGGCGTCTGACTCAGCTGTGGAGCTCCTTTCCCCGCTGCGGAGCCGCGTGCCTGGAGCTCCTTTCCCCGCTGATGAGCCGCAGGCCTGGAGCTCCTTTCCCCGCTGTGGAGCCGCGGGCCTGGGTGTGTGGAGGCGTGTGCCTCTGCTCTGGAGCTCCTTTCCCCGCTGATGTTGTGGAGCTCTTTACCCATGGTTGGAGCCTCGTGCCTGCGTCTGTGGAGGCGTGGGCCTCCCTCCTGGAGCCATTTACCCCCTTGTGGAGCCCCGTGACTCAGTGTGTGCCTCCGCCGTGGAGGTCTTTACCCGTGTGTGGAGAACTGCGTCTAGGGTCCGGGCGCTCTGCCTCTCTGTGTGTGGAGGTGCAGGCCCTGGGTCTGGACCCATGTACCCCGGTGTGGAGCCCTGCGCCTGGGCCTTCAGGCCAGGTCCAGGCACCGGGAGCCCCGGCCCCGGTGGATGGCGAATGGTCAGTGGCCTTTTCCAGGATCCAGGATCGGGGCCTGGTTCCCGAGATACGGGGCTGACCTCCAGGCGGGCCCCTGGCAGGCCCCGGCAGCATCCATCTCACCCAGGTCGGCGTCCTCCTGCGGGGCCTGGTTCCCGAGATACGGGGCTGACCTCCAGGCGGGCCTCTGGCAGGCCCCGGCAGCATCCCTCTCACCCAGGTCGGCGTCCTCCTGCGGGGCTTGGTTCCCGAGATAGAGCGCGCGTGGAGGGCTGACCCCCAGGCGGGCCCCTGGCAGGCCCCGGCAGCATCCATCTCACCCAGGTCGGCGTCCTCCTGCGGGGCCTGGTTCCCGAGATACGGGGCTGACCTCCAGGCGGGCCTCTGGCAGGCCCCGGCAGCATCCCTCTCACCCAGGTCGGCGTCCTCCTGCGGGGCTTGGTTCCCGAGATAGAGCGCGCGTGGAGGGCTGACCCCCAGGCGGGCCTCTGGCAGGCCCCGGCAGCATCCATCTCACCCAGGTCGGCGTCCTCCTGCGGGGCCTGGTTCCCGAGATACGGGGCTGACCCCCAGGCGGGCCTCTGGCAGGCCCCGGCAGCATCCATCTCACCCAGGTCGGCGTCCTCCTGCGGGGCTTGGTTCCCGAGATAGAGCGCGCGTGGAGGGCTGACCCCCAGGCGGGCCTCTGGCAGGCCCCGGCAGCATCCATCTCACCCAGGTCGGCGTCATCCTGCGATGCTTGGTTCCCGAGATACGGCGCGCGTGCAGGCCTGACACGCTGGGAAGGAAAAAGAAAAGAGGACCGAGAAGAAAAAAAAAAAATGTCAGAGTCCCCGGCAGAGTACCAGGGGCGCGAAGGCTAAAGACGGCCAAAGACTAAGTTTTTTTGGTGCGAAAGACACTTTCCCAAAGGTTTCCGCGAAGTGTCTATCTACACGGGCCCTCGGTTTGGGATCCGTCACGAAATCACCTCCCGCCCGATTTCGGAAACCTGGTTTTTGAAAACAG
>NC_136626.1:42307631-42310131 GCF_933228915.1 Telmatherina bonti | reverse complement strand
GGAGGCGTCTGACTCTGCTCTGGAGCTCCTTTCCCCGCTGCGGAGCCGCGTGCCTGGAGCTCCTTTCCCCGCTGTGGAGCCGCGTGCCTGGGTGTGTGGAGGCGTCTGACTCTGCTCTGGAGCTCCTTTCCCCGCTGCGGAGCCGCGTGCCTGGAGCTCCTTTCCCCGCTGCGGAGCCGCGTGCCTGGAGCTCCTTTCCCCGCTGTGGAGCCGCGTGCCTGGGTGTGTGGAGGCGTCTGACTCTGCTCCGGAGCTCCTTTCCCCGCTGTGGAGCCGCGTGCCTGGGTGTGTGGAGGCGTCTGACTCTGCTCTGGAGCTCCTTTCCCCGCTGTGGAGCCGCGTGCCTGGAGCTCCTTTCCCCGCTGTGGAGCCGCGTGCCTGGAGCTCCTTTCCCCGCTGATGAGCCGCGTGCCTGGGTGTGTGGAGGCGTCTGACTCTGCTCTGGAGCTCCTTTCCCCGCTGTGGAGCCGCGTGCCTGGGTGTGTGGAGGCGTCTGACTCTGCTCTGGAGCTCCTTTCCCCGCTGTGGAGCCGCGTGCCTGGGTGTGTGGAGGCGTCTGACTCTGCTCTGGAGCTCCTTTCCCCGCTGTGGAGCCGCGTGCCTGGAGCTCCTTTCCCCGCTGTGGAGCCGCGTGCCTGGAGCTCCTTTCCCCGCTGATGAGCCGCGTGCCTGGGTGTGTGGAGGCGTCTGACTCTGCTCTGGAGCTCCTTTCCCCGCTGTGGAGCCGCGTGCCTGGGTGTGTGGAGGCGTCTGACTCTGCTCTGGAGCTCCTTTCCCCGCTGTGGAGCCGCGTGCCTGGGTGTGTAGAGGCGTCTGACTCTGCTGTGGAGCTCCTTTCCCCGCTGCGGAGCCGCGTGCCTGGGTGTGTGGAGGCGTCTGACTCTGCTCTGGAGCTCCTTTCCCCGCTGATGAGCCGCTGATGAGCCGCGTGCCTGGGTGTGTGGAGGCGTCTGACTCTGCTCTGGAGCTCCTTTCCCCGCTGCGGAGCCGCGTGCCTGGGTGTGTGGAGGCGTCTGACTCTGCTCTGGAGCTCCTTTCCCCGCTGTGGAGCCGCGTGCCTGGAGCTCCTTTCCCCGCTGTGGAGCCGCGTGCCTGGAGCTCCTTTCCCCGCTGTGGAGCCGCGTGCCTGGGTGTGTGGAGGCGTCTGACTCTGCTGTGGAGCTCCTTTCCCCGCTGCGGAGCCGCGTGCCTGGGTGTGTGGAGGCGTCTGACTCTGCTCTGGAGCTCCTTTCCCCGCTGATGAGCCGCGTGCCTGGGTGTGTGGAGGCGTCTGACTCTGCTCTGGAGCTCCTTTCCCCGCTGTGGAGCCGCGTGCCTGGGTGTGTGGAGGCGTCTGACTCTGCTCTGGAGCTCCTTTCCCCGCTGTGGAGCCGCGTGCCTGGAGCTCCTTTCCCCGCTGTGGAGCCGCGTGCCTGGGTGTGTGGAGGCGTCTGACTCTGCTCTGGAGCTCCTTTCCCCGCTGTGGAGCCGCGTGCCTGGGTGTGTGGAGGCGTCTGACTCTGCTGTGGAGCTCCTTTCCCCGCTGCAGAGCCGCGTGCCTGGGTGTGTGGAGGCGTCTGACTCTGCTCTGGAGCTCCTTTCCCCGCTGCGGAGCCGCGTGCCTGGGTGTGTGGAGGCGTCTGACTCTGCTCTGGAGCTCCTTTCCCCGCTGATGAGCCGCTGATGAGCCGCGTGCCTGGGTGTGTGGAGGCGTCTGACTCTGCTCTGGAGCTCCTTTCCCCGCTGCGGAGCCGCGTGCCTGGGTGTGTGGAGGCGTCTGACTCTGCTCTGGAGCTCCTTTCCCCGCTGTGGAGCCGCGTGCCTGGAGCTCCTTTCCCCGCTGTGGAGCCGCGTGCCTGGGTGTGTGGAGGCGTCTGACTCTGCTCTGGAGCTCCTTTCCCCGCTGCGGAGCCGCGTGCCTGGGTGTGTGGAGGCGTCTGACTCTGCTCTGGAGCTCCTTTCCCCGCTGTGGAGCCGCGTGCCTGGAGCTCCTTTCCCCGCTGTGGAGCCGCGTGCCTGGAGCTCCTTTCCCCGCTGTGGAGCCGCGTGCCTGGGTGTGTGGAGGCGTCTGACTCTGCTGTGGAGCTCCTTTCCCCGCTGCGGAGCCGCGTGCCTGGGTGTGTGGAGGCGTCTGACTCTGCTCTGGAGCTCCTTTCCCCGCTGATGAGCCGCGTGCCTGGGTGTGTGGAGGCGTCTGACTCTGCTCTGGAGCTCCTTTCTCCCCGCTGTGGAGCCGCGTGCCTGGGTGTGTGGAGGCGTCTGACTCTGCTCCGGAGCTCCTTTCCCCGCTGATAAGCCGCGTGCCTGGGTGTGTGGAGGCGTCTGACTCAGCTGTGGAGCTCCTTTCCCCGCTGCGGAGCCGCGTGCCTGGAGCTCCTTTCCCCGCTGATAAGCCGCGTGCCTGGGTGTGTGGAGGCGTCTGACTCAGCTGTGGAGCTCCTTTCCCCGCTGCGGAGCCGCGTGCCTGGAGCTCCTTTCCCCGCTGATAAGCCGCGTGCCTGGGTGTGTGGAGGCGTCTGAC
>NC_136626.1:42292631-42295131 GCF_933228915.1 Telmatherina bonti | reverse complement strand
CCTGGAGCTCCTTTCCCCGCTGTGGAGCCGCGTGCCTGGAGCTCCTTTCCCCGCTGTGGAGCCGCGTGCCTGGGTGTGTGGAGGCGTCTGACTCTGCTGTGGAGCTCCTTTCCCCGCTGCGGAGCCGCGTGCCTGGGTGTGTGGAGGCGTCTGACTCTGCTCTGGAGCTCCTTTCCCCGCTGATGAGCCGCGTGCCTGGGTGTGTGGAGGCGTCTGACTCTGCTCTGGAGCTCCTTTCCCCGCTGTGGAGCCGCGTGCCTGGGTGTGTGGAGGCGTCTGACTCTGCTCTGGAGCTCCTTTCCCCGCTGTGGAGCCGCGTGCCTGGAGCTCCTTTCCCCGCTGTGGAGCCGCGTGCCTGGGTGTGTGGAGGCGTCTGACTCTGCTCTGGAGCTCCTTTCCCCGCTGTGGAGCCGCGTGCCTGGGTGTGTGGAGGCGTCTGACTCTGCTGTGGAGCTCCTTTCCCCGCTGCAGAGCCGCGTGCCTGGGTGTGTGGAGGCGTCTGACTCTGCTCTGGAGCTCCTTTCCCCGCTGCGGAGCCGCGTGCCTGGGTGTGTGGAGGCGTCTGACTCTGCTCTGGAGCTCCTTTCCCCGCTGATGAGCCGCTGATGAGCCGCGTGCCTGGGTGTGTGGAGGCGTCTGACTCTGCTCTGGAGCTCCTTTCCCCGCTGCGGAGCCGCGTGCCTGGGTGTGTGGAGGCGTCTGACTCTGCTCTGGAGCTCCTTTCCCCGCTGTGGAGCCGCGTGCCTGGAGCTCCTTTCCCCGCTGTGGAGCCGCGTGCCTGGGTGTGTGGAGGCGTCTGACTCTGCTCTGGAGCTCCTTTCCCCGCTGCGGAGCCGCGTGCCTGGGTGTGTGGAGGCGTCTGACTCTGCTCTGGAGCTCCTTTCCCCGCTGTGGAGCCGCGTGCCTGGAGCTCCTTTCCCCGCTGTGGAGCCGCGTGCCTGGAGCTCCTTTCCCCGCTGTGGAGCCGCGTGCCTGGGTGTGTGGAGGCGTCTGACTCTGCTGTGGAGCTCCTTTCCCCGCTGCGGAGCCGCGTGCCTGGGTGTGTGGAGGCGTCTGACTCTGCTCTGGAGCTCCTTTCCCCGCTGATGAGCCGCGTGCCTGGGTGTGTGGAGGCGTCTGACTCTGCTCTGGAGCTCCTTTCCCCGCTGTGGAGCCGCGTGCCTGGGTGTGTGGAGGCGTCTGACTCTGCTCCGGAGCTCCTTTCCCGCTGATAAGCCGCGTGCCTGGGTGTGTGGAGGCGTCTGACTCAGCTGTGGAGCTCCTTTCCCCGCTGCGGAGCCGCGTGCCTGGAGCTCCTTTCCCCGCTGATAAGCCGCGTGCCTGGGTGTGTGGAGGCGTCTGACTCAGCTGTGGAGCTCCTTTCCCCCGCTGCGGAGCCGCGTGCCTGGAGCTCCTTTCCCCCGCTGATAAGCCGCGTGCCTGGGTGTGTGGAGGCGTCTGACTCAGCTGTGGAGCTCCTTTCCCCGCTGCGGAGCCGCGTGCCTGGAGCTCCTTTCCCCGCTGATGAGCCGCAGGCCTGGAGCTCCTTTCCCGCTGTGGAGCCGCGGGCCTGGGTGTGTGGAGGCGTGTGCCTCTGCTCTGGAGCTCCTTTCCCCCGCTGATGTTGTGGAGCTCTTTACCCATGGTTGGAGCCTCGTGCCTGCGTCTGTGGAGGCGTGGGCCTCCCTCCTGGAGCCATTTACCCCCTTGTGGAGCCCGTGACTCAGTGTGTGCCTCCGCCGTGGAGGTCTTTACCCGTGTGTGGAGAACTGCGTCTAGGGTCCGGGCGCTCTGCCTCTCTGTGTGTGGAGGTGCAGGCCCTGGGTCTGGACCCATGTACCCCGGTGTGGAGCCCTGCGCCTGGGCCTTCAGGCCAGGTCCAGGCACCGGGAGCCCCGGCCCCGGTGGATGGCGAATGGTCAGTGGCCTTTTCCAGGATCCAGGATCGGGGCCTGGTTCCCGAGATACGGGGCTGACCTCCAGGCGGGCCCCTGGCAGGCCCCGGCAGCATCCATCTCACCCAGGTCGGCGTCCTCCTGCGGGGCCTGGTTCCCGAGATACGGGGCTGACCTCCAGGCGGGCCTCTGGCAGGCCCCGGCAGCATCCCTCTCACCCAGGTCGGCGTCCTCCTGCGGGGCTTGGTTCCCGAGATAGAGCGCGCGTGGAGGGCTGACCCCCAGGCGGGCCCCTGGCAGGCCCCGGCAGCATCCATCTCACCCAGGTCGGCGTCCTCCTGCGGGGCCTGGTTCCCGAGATACGGGGCTGACCTCCAGGCGGGCCTCTGGCAGGCCCCGGCAGCATCCCTCTCACCCAGGTCGGCGTCCTCCTGCGGGGCTTGGTTCCCGAGATAGAGCGCGCGTGGAGGGCTGACCCCCAGGCGGGCCTCTGGCAGGCCCCGGCAGCATCCATCTCACCCAGGTCGGCGTCCTCCTGCGGGGCCTGGTTCCCGAGATACGGGGCTGACCCCCAGGCGGGCCTCTGGCAGGCCCCGGCAGCATCCATCTCAACCCAGGTCGGCGTC
>NC_136626.1:42180131-42270131 GCF_933228915.1 Telmatherina bonti | reverse complement strand
GAGCAGCATCACAGCAGCATCACATTGTATGCATATACCAAATTATTATATATTCATAGGAATTAAACATTGAGTTGATTCAATTCACATCTTTCAACCCCTTAACCTTTTATTTATGTAACCCTTTTCGAATTTCTCTTCAACCTCACAAATGGTGTATCCTGGAGCATCACATGTGATGTCATATGCAACATGCACTGAGTAAACAGTGTACTTTGTCCTATAATTGGCACATATTTTCAGTATCACTATCTGAAGTACTTTTAAAATGCCATTTTGCCTGCCCACATAATGTCACCTACATTTTACCTCTGTGTATGCTTTTGGCATGTATCTTGGTCATGTGTGTTGTAGCTGGAAATAGCTGTGTTTGCACCAAGTGGTTGCACTTGCAAAAATATTTAATTCATTCATCATTTACTTTTAAAAGCTGTTGTTTACAAAATAACGATCTTTATCTGCACCAAGTGTGACTTGCAGAGTATTGACCTGTTCACAATCAAACTCATTAAACTCAGGCAGAGTACCAGGGGCACGGTGACACTTTGAAATTTTAAGATGAATATATATATATGTAAATATTTAATTCATTCATCATTTACTTTTAAAAGCTGTTGTTTACAAAATAACGATCTTTATCTGCACCAAGTGTAACTTGCAGAGTAGTGACCTGTTCACAATCAAACTCATTAAACTCAGGCAGAGTACCAGGGGCACGGTGACACTTTGAAATTTTAAGATGAATATATATATATGTAAATATTTAATTCATTCATCATTTACTTTTAAAAGCTGTTGTTTACAAAATAACGATCTTTATCTGCACCAAGTGTAACTTGCAGAGTAGTGACCTGTTCACAATCAAACTCATTAAACTCAGGCAGAGTACCAGGGGCACGGTGACACTTTGAAATTTTAAGATATATATATATGTGATATTTATGACTGAAATTTTTTTCAGAGGACCAGCGGCATGGTGACACTTTGGAAAAATTTCAGAGTCCCAGGCAGAGTACAAGGGGCACGGTGACACTGAATAAATTTCAGTCCCAGGCAGAGTACCAGGGGCATGGTGACACTTTGAAATTTTAATATGAATATGGGCATTGAATAATTCACTTTAGTTTGAAAACACAATTTTTTTTACCTTCTACCCCTGCCACCAGAGGGAGCAAATTTTTTTTACCTTCCTACCACTGCCACCAGAGGGAGCTCATAAACTATCATTTTCAAACAGTGCCAGTGGTCCCACAGTTTGGCATTAGAGCTGCTGATTACTGTCTTCATTGTGATACCTGCCCCCAGCAGAGAGTGTCATCGATATCAAATGTATATCCATCTTTTGTCACTGTTTTGTTGTACAAAAAGAAAACTTCGTCTCGGGGTTATTTTTTCTATCTGTTTATATTTGACTATAATTCTATGTATTTTCAGTATTTGTGTTTATAAATTGTGATATTTAGAATATGGGCATTAAATAATTCACTTTAGTTTGAAAACACAATTTTTTTTACCTTCCTACCACTGCCACCAGAGGGCGCTCATAAACTATCATTTTCAAACAGTGCCAGTGGTCCCACAGTTTGGCATTAGAGCTGCTGATTACTGTCTTCATTGTGATACCTGCCCCCAGCAGAGAGTGTCATCCATATCAAATGTATATCCATCTTTTGTCACTGTTTTGTTGTACAAAAAGAAAACTTCGTCTCGGGGTTATTTTTTCTATCTGTTTATATTTGACTATAATTCTATGTATTTTCAGTATGTGTGTTTATAAATTGTGATATTTAGAATATGGGCATTAAATAATTCACTTTAGTTTGAAAACACAATTTTTTTACCTTCCTACCACTGCCACCAGAGGGAGCTCATAAACTATCATTTTCAAACAGTGCCAGTGGTCCCACAGTTTGGCATTAGAGCTGCTGATTACTGTCTTCATTGTGATACCTGCCCCCAGCAGAGAGTGTCATCCATATCAAATGTATATCCATCTTTTGTCACTGTTTTGTTGTACAAAAAGAAAACTTCGTCTCGGGGTTATTTTTTCTATCTGTTTATATTTGACTATAATTCTATGTATTTTCAGTATGTGTGTTTATAAATTGTGATATTTAGAATATGGGCATTAAATAATTCACTTTAGTTTGAAAACACAATTTTTTTTACCTTCCTACCACTGCCACCAGAGGGCGCTCATAAACTATCATTTTCAAACAGTGCCAGTGGTCCCACAGTTTGGCATTAGAGCTGCTGATTACTGTCTTCATTGTGATACCTGCCCCCAGCAGAGAGTGTCATCCATATCAAATGTATATCCATCTTTTGTCACTGTTTTGTTGTACAAAAAGAAAACTTCGTCTCGGGGTTATTTTTTCTATCTGTTTATATTTGACTATAATTCTATGTATTTTCAGTATGTGTGTTTATAAATTGTGATATTTAGAATATGGGCATTAAATAATTCACTTTAGTTTGAAAACACAATTTTTTTACCTTCCTACCACTGCCACCAGAGGGAGCTCATAAACTATCATTTTCAAACAGTGCCAGTGGTCCCACAGTTTGGCATTAGAGCTGCTGATTACTGTCTTCATTGTGATACCTGCCCCCAGCAGAGAGTGTCATCCATATCAAATGTATATCCATCTTTTGTCACTGTTTTGTTGTACAAAAAGAAAACTTCGTCTCGGGGTTATTTTTTCTATCTGTTTATATTTGACTATAATTCTATGTATTTTCAGTATGTGTGTTTATAAATTGTGATATTTAGAATATGGGCATTAAATAATTCACTTTAGTTTGAAAACACAATTTTTTTACCTTCCTACCACTGCCACCAGAGGGAGCTCATAAACTATCATTTTCAAACAGTGCCAGTGGTCCCACAGTTTGGCATTAGAGCTGCTGATTACTGTCTTCATTGTGATACCTGCCCCCAGCAGAGAGTGTCATCGATATCAAATGTATATCCATCTTTTGTCACTGTTTTGTTGTACAAAAAGAAAACTTCGTCTCGGGGTTATTTTTTCTATCTGTTTATATTTGACTATAATTCTATGTATTTTCAGTATTTGTGTTTATAAATTGTGATATTTAGAATATGGGCATTAAATAATTCACTTTAGTTTGAAAACACAATTTTTTTTACCTTCCTACCACTGCCACCAGAGGGAGCTCATAAACTATCATTTTCAAACAGTGCCAGTGGTCCCACAGTTTGGCATTAGAGCTGCTGATTACTGTCTTCATTGTGATACCTGCCCCCAGCAGAGAGTGTCATCCATATCAAATGTATATCCATCTTTTGTCACTGTTTTGTTGTACAAAAAGAAAACTTCGTCTCGGGGTTATTTTTTCTATCTGTTTATATTTGACTATAATTCTATGTATTTTCAGTATGTGTGTTTATAAATTGTGATATTTAGAATATGGGCATTAAATAATTCACTTTAGTTTGAAAACACAATTTTTTTTACCTTCCTACCACTGCCACCAGAGGGAGCTCATAAACTATCATTTTCAAACAGTGCCAGTGGTCCCACAGTTTGGCATTAGAGCTGCTGATTACTGTCTTCATTGTGATACCTGCCCCCAGCAGAGAGTGTCATCCATATCAAATGTATATCCATCTTTTGTCACTGTTTTGTTGTACAAAAAGAAAACTTCGTCTCGGGGTTATTTTTTCTATCTGTTTATATTTGACTATAATTCTATGTATTTTCAGTATGTGTGTTTATAAATTGTGATATTTAGAATATGGGCATTAAATAATTCACTTTAGTTTGAAAACACAATTTTTTTACCTTCCTACCACTGCCACCAGAGGGCGCTCATAAACTATCATTTTCAAACAGTGCCAGTGGTCCCACAGTTTGGCATTAGAGCTGCTGATTACTGTCTTCATTGTGATACCTGCCCCCAGCAGAGAGTGTCATCCATATCAAATGTATATCCACCCTTTGTCACTGTTTTGTTGTAAACATTTGCTATGCTATGTCAAATTTGTGTAATTCATACTGCTATTTACTTGTTCAAAAATAGTTAAACTATCTATCTATCTATCTAGATAGCCCGATGCCAATGCACTCACTTTTATTGTGTATTTACAGTATATACAGTATATACATGTACAGCTTTTTCTTCAAAGTATATAAATCTAGCTGTCCAACCATGTGAGGTCAGCTCCTTCTCCAGAAAATGATTTTTTTCTCACTCCATAATCAAACGGCAGCTCTCCAGTCTTCCAGCAGCGTCCTCTCTTTGTCTCAGCAAACAATGATCAAGGCATGAAGAAGTATTCTGGCATTGTGATGCACCTTGGTTACGACTCCCCCATCAGAGGCCCATTAGGAGGCCTTTGTCTGTGACGGGGGAGGTGAAACCCAGGTACATCCAAGCTAAAAAACAAGCTTAGTATGAGGATGAGAAAAATACCTTTCTGACCAGAACTAACCATGCCTAAAATATTTCAGCATTAAATTCTGATCAGGTTGGATCTTTGAGTCAATCAGACAAAAGTATCACATGTGATGCAGTTTCCCCCAAATCCACATAATAACAAGACCACTTTGAAATTGACCCAAACCTCTGACTTTGCAACACAAGGTCACTTTTTCCTCACTCTTTGTTTTAAAGCTCTGGTCATCAGTCAGCAGCAGACATGATCATGAAGTATTCAGCAGATTTCAGAATCTGAATGTTTTAAATGTAGTTTCTGGACCTGTCTGCTTAATGTGAGTGAACTGCTTCTTCCAGTAGGCATGGATGTGATTGGGTTTGTTTCAAATATGCTTTGTTTTTTACCACTCATTACTCAGATCAGAATTCTATTAGTCAAATGCCTGCAACAGAGATGATAATCATCCCCTGAATGTTCATATTTGATTGAAAAGACATACACTTAATGTGTCTGCACTGGTTTATTGATGCCAGTTGATTCTTGATGAAGTGTGTATATGTGCAGTCATAGGATGATATGACTATGCTATTTATGTTATATGTGACTGCAAGAAAAATGTACCTGGAAGCAGATTGCAGCCTCAGAGAGATCAGTTTTATTACAGACTGAGCTGTTAATAGGAATGCACACAAGACAGAAAACTGGTTGGACTTTATTAACCACAAATAGGAAAAGTGAGGTTGTTTTCAGACCTTTGTGAGACAGGAAGGTCTGTTATATACTGACAGCTCTGTTCTGGTTTCTTCCTAACTATTTCTTAGAATACCACCAGAGGGTCCATTTCCTCTTCTATCTGGTCCAGTGTAATGATGTCGTGTCGGTGGCTCTTAGTGCCACAAGCAGCTTCATATTGAACAGATTCAATAGAAAAAACCAATAAATAGGCCAAACACAACTTGCTGCATGTCATTGTGTGATGATGGAGTCTTGCTGGTTGAGCATGGAGGTGGAGAATTTGATCATCAACTGCATGATGAAAATGATCCTCAAAATGACTGCTGGTTGACTGTCATTCTGGGGATTATTTATTCTTTGTCTCAGACTGATCTAAATTAGACATTGGACAAGCTGACTGCCTTCAACATGAATCAGATCCGAAGCTCCGACGCTCACAGGACTCTTCATTCTGATCATCATCTCATTACCGCTGCTCCGGCCTTGATAGGAAAACTGGACAGCTTTTGTGCAGTTTGGCTCCGGCCTTGATAGGAAAACTGGACAGCTTTTGTGCAGTTTGGCTCCGGCCTTGATAGGAAAACTGGACAGCTTTTGTGCAGTTTGGCTCCGGCCTTGATAGGAAAACTGGACAGCTTTTGTGCAGTTTGGCTCCGGCCTTGATAGGAAAACTGGACAGCTTTTGTGCAGTTTGGCTCCGGCCTTGATAGGAAAACTGGACAGCTTTTGTGCAGTTTGGCTCCGGCCTTGATAGGAAAACTGGACAGCTTTTGTGCAGTTTGGCCTAAATTATATATTATTAAAAATACTATTATTATTATTATTATTATTATTATTAATAAAAATGCTATTATTACTAAAAATATTATTAAAAATATTATAAATTATTAAAATTATATATTATTAAAATACTGAACACAGACATATTACGATTTTTAAAAAACGTAAACAAGGAAACAAAATTAATGAAATAAATATCACATACGTTCTCTTAAATTAAGATTTTTTTTATTTTACTCATTTACAATAAAAATAACCAAGTGAAGTTACAAAAAAAGAAGAAAAACAATATATATATTACTGTGAAAAGAACATACACTCCACTTTATGCAGATTAATAATGGCGATCATAATTTAAACATAAAAGAATATAGATCTATTGCTTCATCATACTTGATAAATACAGTATGGACACAAAAATTACCAATGTAGCCTATACTTTGTTTTTTTCACAAGATAATAAATAAGTTAAATAGTCCATAGCCAGTTAGGCACTGCTATGTAAATCACTCGGGGGAAAAAAAACTGCTAAAAATATATATATATATATATATTTTCAACCATCAGCAGTAAAAAACAAAGTATATTTGAAACAAACCCAATCACATCCATGCCTACTGGAAGAAGCAGTTCATGTAGAAAAATATAAGTTTTTTATTCTTAAATATCATGAACATCAAGTGTAAAACCAAATAATCAAAAAGGCCAAAGGAGCTCCCAGCCAACTTTAACACTGACCAATGTTACTTTGCTTTGATACACATTGTAAACTAACAGGCATCCCATGGGAGCAGAAAATGAGTTGCTAACAGTATGAACTGCCATCCTTTGCATCATATACTAAAGGTTTATTGGTGATATGGACACAAAGAATATGAACATACAGTAAATCATCTGTGTGTATACAGTCAAAGGATGTTTTTATAATGGCAAGAAAAGGACAAAAAACCAAAAAACCTGGTGAAGATCAAGTTTAAATTTGTTTTTGGCTTTTAGTCTGTATCACTCTTTTCCTCTTTTTGAAGCAGTCTCTTTCCAGTACAGGGCACCGAAACCTCCGGCTTGACGGACACCTTGGGGGTAGTCTTACTTTCTGCAATCTCAAAGGCTTCTTTAATTTTCATCAACAACTCGTATAGCTCACGCTTATGAACCTGCACAGCGAAAACTTCTTTTTCCTCTTCGTCAGCACTAGAGGCAGACTTTGTTTCTTTTGTCGATGAAGTGGCTGGGGCGGGATTGCTTTTTCTTTTTTTTGACTGGCTTGGTGCCATTTTGCTGTTTGCCTTTATTTTCCTCCTCCGTCTTTCGATCCCTCCCAGGGCATGCACAAACAGATGCTTCCACTTCTGATTTGCTACTAGCTTCATCAGCGGCGCACTGTTCTCCACATCTTCTTGCTCTGGTGGAGTCCATTTGTCCAAGATGGCCTGGGCAGAAGGGCAATTTGAATGCCACTTCTCTTTATCTATTGTGGCTGTTATACTCTGGATGGTCGGAGGGCGCCGGGACCATTTAGCTGTAACATAGACCAGATTGATTGGGATTCATTCTTGTTCAAAAACTGTAGTTACTCATCACCAATATCTGACAAGAGGTGTCTCGACACTTACTGAGAAGATGTTTCTCCCTCATCTTGAACTGAACAGCTCTCCACTTGTCATACAGAAATCTGTCAGGCATTGTGATGCACCTTGGTTACGACTCCCCCATCAGAGGCCCATTAGGAGGCCTTTGTCTGTGACGGGGGAGGTGAAACCCAGGTACATCCAAGCTAAAAAACAAGCTTAGTATGAGGATGAGAAAAATACCTTTCTGACCAGAACTAACCATGCCTAAAATCTTTCAGCATTAAATTCTGATCAGGTTGGATCTTTGAGTCAATCAGACAAAAGTATCACATGTGATGCAGTTTCCCCCAAATCCACATAATAACAAGACCACTTTGAAATTGACCCAAACCTCTGACTTTGCAACACAAGGTCACATTTTCTTCACACTTTCTTTGTTTTAAAGCTCTGGTCATGCCCTTTCAGAAAATGTCTCATTTATTAAAATCGGACCTTCCTGGCCAGAGCTACACCTGGGAATGTCATGTAAACCTACCTGTGTGCAGTGTTTAAAATTGTCCACATTAAAAAATGAATAACTCTGCAATACAAGGTCACATTTTCTTCACTCTTTCTTTGTTTTAAAGCTCTGGTCATGCCCTTTCAGAAAATGTCTCATTTATTAAAATCGGACCTTCCTGTCCAGAACTAACCATGCCTAAAATCTTTCAGCATTAAATCCCATCAGGTTGGATCTTTGAGTCAATCAGACAAAAGCATCACATGTGATGCAGTTTCCCCCAAATCCACACGGCAACAAGACCACCTTGAAATTTAACCTAAGCTCTAACTTTGCAACACCAGGTCATATATTCATCATTCCCTATTTCTTTTAAAGCTCTGGTCATGCCCTTTCAGAAAATGTCTCATTTATTAAAATCAGACTTACCTGTCCAGAACTAACCATGCCTAAAATCTTTCAGCATTAAATCCTGATCAGGTTGGATCTTTGAGTCAATCAGACAAAAGCATCACATGTGATTCTGTTGTGTGACTGACTCAAAGATCCAACCTGGCATCTCACCCAGGTCGGCGTCCTCCTGCGGGGCTCGGTTCCCGAGATACGGGGCTGACCTCCAGGCGGGCCTCTGGCAGGCCCCGGCAGCATCCATCTCACCCAGGTCGGCGTCCTCCTGCGGGGCCTGGTTCCCGAGATACGGGGCTGACCTCCAGGCGGGCCTCTGGCAGGCCCCGGCAGCATCCCTCTCACCCAGGTCGGCGTCCTCCTGCGGGGCTTGGTTCCCGAGATACGGGGCTGACCTCCAGGCGGGCCTCTGGCAGGCCCCGGCAGCATCCATCTCACCCAGGTCGGCGTCCTCCTGCGGGGCCTGGTTCCCGAGATACGGGGCTGACCTCCAGGCGGGCCTCTGGCAGGCCCCGGCAGCATCCATCTCACCCAGGTCGGCGTCCTCCTGCGGGGCTTGGTTCCCGAGATACGGGGCTGACCTCCAGGCGGGCCTCTGGCAGGCCCCGGCAGCATCCATCTCACCCAGGTCGGCGTCCTCCTGCGGGGCCTGGTTCCCGAGATACGGGGCTGACCCCCAGGCGGGCCTCTGGCAGGCCCCGGCAGCATCCATCTCACCCAGGTCGGCGTCCTCCTGCGGGGCTCGGTTCCCGAGATACGGGGCTGACCTCCAGGCGGGCCTCTGGCAGGCCCCGGCAGCATCCATCTCACCCAGGTCGGCGTCCTCCTGCGGGGCTCGGTTCCCGAGATACGGGGCGCGTGGAGGGCTGACCTCCAGGCGGGCCTCTGGCAGGCCCCGGCAGCATCCATCTCACCCAGGTCGGCGTCCTCCTGCGGGGCTTGGTTCCCGAGATACGGGGCTGACCTCCAGGCGGGCCTCTGGCAGGCCCCGGCAGCATCCATCTCACCCAGGTCGGCGTCCTCCTGCGGGGCCTGGTTCCCGAGATACGGGGCTGACCTCCAGGCGGGCCTCTGGCAGGCCCCGGCAGCATCCATCTCACCCAGGTCGGCGTCCTCCTGCGGGGCTCGGTTCCCGAGATACGGGGCGCGTGGAGGGCTGACCCCCAGGCCGACCTCCAAGTCAGGTTGGATCTTTGCAGTTTAAGGTAATAAAATAATCAGTCAGCAGCAGACATGATCATGAAGTATTCAGCAGATTTCAGAATCTAAATGCTTTAAATCACAAGTTTCTGCACCCGTTGACATTCCCAGGTGTAGCTCTGGACAGGTAAGTCTGATTTTAATAAATGAGACATTTTCTGAAAGGGCATGACCAGAGCTTTAAAACAAAGACAGAGTGAGGAAAATGTGACCTTGTGTTGCAAAGTCAGAGGTTTGGGTCAATTTCAAAGTGGTCTTGTTATTATGTGGATTTGGGGGAAAGTGCATCACATGTGATACTTTTGTCTGATTGACTCAAAGATCCAACCTGATCAGAATTTAATGCTGAAATATTTTAGGCATGGTTAGTTCTGGACAGAAAGGTATTTTTCTCATCCTGATAATAAACTTGTTTTTTAGCTTGGATGTACCTGGGTTTCACCTCCCCCGTCACAGACAAAGGCCTCCTAATGGGCCTCTGATGGGGGAGGCGTAACCAAGGTGCATCACAATGCCAGAATTCTGTATAAAATGACCTGCTTCTTCATGCCTTGATCATTGTTTGCTGAGACACAGAGAGGACGCTGCTGGAAGACACTGCTGGACCCTGAACTTCTATCAACTTCTTGCAATGGCTGAGGAAAACAAGTAAGTCAGACCTCTGCTGCTATTTGCCATATTTTATTGTTAAAGATGTTTTCAGTCCTACCTCTGGAAAACAGTAGTTTTCTGTACCTGAACAATGCGCTTTATCTTTGTGTTACAGGCAAGATCGTACATATGACCGCCGTGTGGTCTACTGCCTCAGGTGCTCAAAACCCACTGAGATCATTGCAACCCACCTCTCCAGGGTTTGCATGAAAAACAGCACCCCAGAGGAACGCCAACAGGAGCTAGTGAAGGCAAAAGAGTCCACCAAAATCTGGACGCGTGATGGTAGGCTGTGGGACTACGCAGACATCTGCCGCCTGTTTCCCCACAGTCTCTGTAGGCGGTCATTGGTCAAGGAGCTGAAGAGAAGAGGCTTTTTCGTGCTCAACTGCCCCCTGGACTTTGACCTGGAAGAGGAGGAGACAAGAGAAGCTGTTGCTGCCCGTCCTTCTACCTCTGCAGAGGAGCCTCCTGCCTCTGCAGAGGAGCCTCCTGCCTCTGCTGCTCCACTTCCCACAGTTAAAGAGAGGGATTCTGGAAGCAGCCAGGCAGATGAAGAGGAGGACAGCCCCTCCAGTGACCCCACATGGCAACAGTGAGTCTTTTAACTTCCACACAGAAAGGACTGAATCAGTGGTCTCCTTTTGTGAACTTGTATGAACTAAAGTTCTCTCTGCTTTCTCAGGTCAACTCCTCGTTTCTCCTCAACCGTAAGGATGAGGATGCAGGAGGAAAACCTGTACTCCAAGTTTCCACCTGAGACCACGGAGCTGGAGAAATTTAAAGCCCATTTGGAATCTGTGCTACAGATTCCAGACTGCAAACAGGAAGTAGGTGTTTGTTTTGGTTTTTCCTTTCTTGCAGCCCAGACTGGTTTCTGCTGCTCTCTCTGCATGTTCATTTCAATATGAATGGAGGCCTCACTGAGTCACTGAATGCAGCCTGATGATGTTTTTATCTGACTGTGGTTCACAGGTTGACAATGTTTCCAGGATGCTGCGCTTCATGCAGCCCACAGGGAACCAGGTGAAGCTGGATTTTCTGAAGAGCACAGCACTTCTGGCCGAGTATTTTAATGCTCTGAAGAGGGTGGGTCAGTCTGCAGCCACCCGGATAAATTATGTTAAGAGCATGATTAAGTTCGTGAAATACCTGCGGCTGGAATATGGAGCATCCGACCCTGCGATGGTGCACATGTGCACCCATTACTTGGATTTCCTGGCTGTCCTTAGGAAACCAATTTCTAAGACCCACAGCAAGGACCTTTGCAGTAAAAGGTGAGCATTTATCATTCCTAGTCCTTCCTTCTCCGTCTGCTGTTTTTAAAAGTTGGATAATAACTCAGCTTCTCCTTCTCACTGCTGTTCTGGTGCATCTTGTCTTTCAGGCACGACTACTTTGTTGGGCCAAAGACGTCAGTCTACAACTGCCAAAAAGTCCTCCGAGAGGCCAAGAAGGACGCACTGGGAGTTTATGGATGCCTCCTGAACGGTGACCCAGTCACAGATGAGGAGAAGACCCGTTACCGCTACTACTGTGAGGCCATCCTTCTCCTCGGTCATTTCCAGAGGCCAGGAGCGGTGGAGGGACTGACAGTAAGTACTTTTCCAGGCCAGGTTTTTCTCAGCATGCAGTGGACACCTTAAAACATTCCGACCATTAATGTGTTCATGGTTGTTTCTCAGGTCACAGAATGGCTCCAGAAGCTGGAGTGCAATGGGCGGGTCGTTGTGGCTGTGAAGTCCCACAAGACAGCCAACAGGCAGGTGGCTCCATTTGCCTTGACCCAGGAGGAAGCTGCTGTAAGTGACATCACTGTCCACAAATATGGACCAGAATTCATGTCCATTTCCTCCCTTTTCATTCATTTCTTCTACTCTTTGTCTCTGCAGATCATCGAGCAGTACTACCTCGCGGTCCGTTCGGATGCTCTCAGGAACTTGACCGACGGCGATGGTGAGGGGCACAACAGACTTTTTCTGGCTAACAATGGCAGACCAGTTAAAAGTGCCACCAATGACCTCCGGCGCCTGCACCAACAGTGAGTTGACACATCTAAATGCACTTCTTCCTGGCATGAGATGCATAAAGTTGGAGCAATTTGAGTAGATGAACTGAAGATATTTCAATTTCTCTTTCATTACAGCTACAAGCTGCCAAGCGTCACCAGCCAGGAGATCCGCCGTGCCATTGAAACAGAGGCAAACGCTGTGCTGACGGACGAGCAGAAGACGGGCTTGGCGTACTATCTGGCTCACACAGATAAGGTGGCTAAAGACCACTACAGGATGCGGGAGCCAGAGAGTATCTCAAACATCGCCAACTTGGTCAATCTCTTTACACACAGGTAAATAAGGTGAAACATCTAGTATCTCCCAGCTGCTTAATGTTCAGTTTTTCACTCAAGTCTCTTCGTTCTACAGTTCTGATGACTCGGGAGATGACCAGCTTCGTCTTGCCACCAAAAGAGGAAGAGAAAGGGAGGGACTGTCATTTGACAAGTTCCAGGAACAGTTCCCGGTGACAATGGAGGGGAACCCTCCAAACAAAGTGAGGAGAACTGCAGCTGGCTTCGCTCCTGACAGATTTCTGTATGACAAGTGGAGAGCTGTTCAGTTCAAGATGAGGGAGAAACATCTTCTCAGTAAGTGTCGAGACACCTCTTGTCAGATATTGGTGATGAGTAACTACACTTTTTGAACAAGAATGAATCCCAATCAATCTGGTCTATGTTACAGCTAAATGGTCCCGGCGGCCTCCGACCATCCAGAGTATAACAGCCACAATAGATAAAGAGAAGTGGCATTCAAATTGCCCTTCTGCCCAGGCCATCTTGGACAAATGGACTCCACCAGAGCAAGAAGATGTGGAGAACAGTGCGCCGCTGATGAAGCTAGTAGCAAATCAGAAGTGGAAGCATCTGGCCATTGTGGAACCATCTCCAAAGGCTGGCGAGGGAAAAGGTAACGTTTCATTCCGGCCATATTAAAATTTTCCCTGCAGTTTTTATGCTTCAGTCAATCTTGGAATCCAACCATATGTGGTCATGATATTTAATTTTTTTTTATTAAAAAAAAAAGGAGGAAAAATAACCAATTTTCTCAATTCTGACCTACAGGAGTGGTGACCACCAAGTCATTTCCCAAAAATGCAGTCATCTGTGACTACCATGGTGAGCTCATTTCTGGTGCGGAGGGGAGGAAGAGGATGAGTGACAGGAACAATGTCATGGGCTACTCGTTCTTCTTTAAGGCTGGCGGTATTGACATGTGTATTGATGCCCACAATGCCCCTTGCTCATGTCACCCTAATACAGAGACTTTTGGCAGGCTCATCAATCATTCCAGAAAAAATGCCAATGTTAGGCCTGTTCACTGCCTTATGCAGTTCTCAGAAGGACCACAAAATGTCATTTTGTTTAAGGCTACGAGAGACCTATGTGTAAACGAAGAGCTGCTGTTTGATTATGGAGTGAGAAAAAAATCATTTTCTGGAGAGGGAGCTGACCTCACATGGTTGGACAGCTAGATATTCTTTTGAAGAAAAAGCTGTGAATGTACATACTGTATATACTGTAAATACACAATAAAAAGGAACATTTGATCGCAAATCTTTTTTGGTCATTTTGGTATATTTCTACTTGAATTAGATGCTATGGGACACCTTTAAAACTTTAAAAGGATAAGGAATGATGAATATATGGCCTGGTGTTGCAAAGTTACAGCTTTGGTTGAATTTGAAAGTGGTCTTGTTACCATGTGGATTTGGGGGAAACTGGGGTGCAGTTAGAAAAATGAATAACTCTGCAATACAAGGTGACATTTTCCTCACTCTGTCTTTGTTTTAAAGCTCTGGTCATGCCCTTTCAGAAAATGTCTCATTTATTAAAATCAGACCTTCCTGGCCAGAGCTACACCTGGGAATGTCATGTAAACCTACCTGTGTGCAGTTTCCAAAATTGTCCACATTAAAAAATGAATAACTCTGCAATAAATGGTCACATTTTCTTCACTCTTTCTTTGTTTTAAAGCTCTGGTCATGCCCTTTCAGAAAATGTCTCATTTATTAAAATCAGACTTACCTGTCCAGAACTAACCATGCCTAAAATCTTTCAGCATTAAATCCCATCAGGTTGGATCTTTGAGTCAATCAGACAAAAGCATCACATGTGATGCAGTTTCCCCCAAATCCACACGGCAACAAGACCACTTTGAAATTCAACCTAAGCTCTAACTTTGCAACACCAGGTCATATATTCATCATTCCCTATTTCTTTTAAAGCTCCGGTCATGCCCTTTCAGAAAATGTCTCATTTATTAAAATCAGACCTTCCTGGCCAGAGCTACACCTGGGAATGTCATGTAAACCTACCTGTGTGCAGTTTCCAAAATTGTCCACATTAAAAAATGAATAACTCTGCAATACAAGGTCACATTTTCTTCACTCTTTCTTTGTTTTAAAGCTCTGGTCATGCCCTTTCAGAAAATGTCTAACTTATTAAAATCAGACGAATGTCCTTTACATTTAGGATGAACCAGTCAGCCTACAGACTAGGATTCAGTTACCAATAAAAATGACCAAAAAAAAGTCTTCCTTAATTACCATAAACATGTGAAAACAGTGATGCTTTATGCTATGATCAATATAATAAGTGCACTGCACAGTTTTTAGGCTTTAGCTGGTTTTCCTTTTTATGTATAATTCGAGCATCATTCAATAGGCAATATCAGACGTAACATAAAAAAAATGTTTACATAAAAATGAGAGACATTGTGGGAGGCAAATACAGAAAAATAAACATGCTTTCAAGTCTTACAATTTGGACTTGGCAGTGAATTGTTACTACCTGAAAGATGTAGAAAAATATAAGTTTTTTATTCTTAAATATCATGAACATCAAGTGTAAAACCAAATAATCAAAAAGGCCAAAGGAGCTCCCAGCCAACTTTAACACTGACCAATGTTACTTTGCTTTGATACACATTGTAAACTAACAGGCATCCCATGGGAGCAGAAAATGAGTTGCTAACAGTATGAACTGCCATCCTTTGCATCATATACTAAAGGTTTATTGGTGATATGGACACAAAGAATATGAACATACAGTAAATCATCTGTGTGTATACAGTCAAAGGATGTTTTTATAATGGCAAGAAAAGGACAAAAAACCAAAAAACCTGGTGAAGATCAAGTTTAAATTTGTTTTTGGCTTTTAGTCTGTATCACTCTTTTCCTCTTTTTGAAGCAGTCTCTTTCCAGTAAAGGGCACCGAAACCTCCGGCTTGACGGACACCTTGGGGGTAGTCTTACTTTCTGCAATCTCAAAGGCTTCTTTAATTTTCATCAACAACTCGTATAGCTCACGCTTATGAACCTGCACAGCGAAAACTTCTTTTTCCTCTTCGTCAGCACTAGAGGCAGACTTTGTTTCTTTTGTCGATGAAGTGGCTGGGGCGGGATTGCTTTTTCTTTTTTTTGACTGGCTTGGTGCCATTTTGCTGTTTGCCTTTATTTTCCTCCTCCGTCTTTCGATCCCTCCCAGGGCATGCACAAACAGATGCTTCCACTTCTGATTTGCTACTAGCTTCATCAGCGGCGCACTGTTCTCCACATCTTCTTGCTCTGGTGGAGTCCATTTGTCCAAGATGGCCTGGGCAGAAGGGCAATTTGAATGCCACTTCTCTTTATCTATTGTGGCTGTTATACTCTGGATGGTCGGAGGCCGCCGGGACCATTTAGCTGTAACATAGACCAGATTGATTGGGATTCATTCTTGTTCAAAAACTGTAGTTACTCATCACCAATATCTGACAAGAGGTGTCTCGACACTTACTGAGAAGATGTTTCTCCCTCATCTTGAACTGAACAGCTCTCCACTTGTCATACAGAAATCTGTCAGGCATTGTGATGCACCTTGGTTACGACTCCCCCATCAGAGGCCCATTAGGAGGCCTTTGTCTGTGACGGGGGAGGTGAAACCCAGGTACATCCAAGCTAAAAAACAAGCTTAGTATGAGGATGAGAAAAATACCTTTCTGACCAGAACTAACCATGCCTAAAATATTTCAGCATTAAATTCTGATCAGGTTGGATCTTTGAGTCAATCAGACAAAAGTATCACGTGTGATGCAGTTTCCCCCAAATCCACATAATAACAAGACCACTTTGAAATTGACCCAAACCTCTGACTTTGCAACACAAGGTCACATTTTCTTCACTCTTTCTTTGTTTTAAAGCTCTGGTCATGCCCTTTCAGAAAATGTCTCATTTATTAAAATCGGACCTTCCTGGCCAGAGCTACACCTGGGAATGTCATGTAAACCTACCTGATCATTCTGATCATCATCTCATTACCGCTGCTCCGGCCTTAATAGGAAAACAGGACAGCTTTTGTGCAGTTTGGCCTATATTATTAAAATATTGAACACAGACATATTAAAACTAATTATTATAAATAAGACTGATATTATATGAATATTTATTATTACATAAATAAAGGAGTGTAAAACACTTACGTTCCATCCTTTTTATTTCTCCTCTTTGTACCTTTCCCCTGTCCCATGAAATCAGGCTGGTCAATCCTCCCCTTTCCAGCAGACTGGCTCCTCTGATCCATGTTCGTCCACCTTCCACCTCTGTGTTGATACATTAATTTAGCCATAATTTGTCCATCATATCAGTAGAAAACTACTGTTTTCCAGAGGTAGGACTGAAAACATCTTTAACAATAAAATATGGCAAATGGCAGCAGAGGTCTGACTTACTTGTTTTCCTCAGCCATTGCAAGAAGTTGAGAAAAGTTCAGGGTCCAGCAGCGTCCTCTCTGTTGGTCAACAATAATCAAAGCATGATGAATCACGGCCGTTTCCACGGTAAACTCCGGCATTGTGATGCACCTTGGTTACGACTCCCCCATCAGAGGCCCATTAGGAGGCCTTTGTCTGTGACGGGGGAGGTGAAACCCAGGTACATCCAAGCTAAAAAACAAGCTTAGTATGAGGATGAGAAAAATACCTTTCTGACCAGAACTAACCATGCCTAAAATATTTCAGCATTAAATCCCATCAGGTTGGATCTTTGAGTCAATCAGACAAAAGTATCACGTGTGATGCAGTTTCCCCCAAATCCACATAATAACAAGACCACTTTGAAATTGACCCAAACCTCTGACTTTGCAACACAAGGTCACTTTTTCCTCACTCTTTGTTTTAAAGCTCTGGTCATCAGTCAGCAGCAGACATGATCATGAAGTATTCAGCAGATTTCAGAATCTGAATGTTTTAAATGTAGTTTCTGGACCTGTCTGCTTAATGTGAGTGAACTGCTTCTTCCAGTAGGCATGGATGTGATTGGGTTTGTTTCAAATATGCTTTGTTTTTTACCACTCATTACTCAGATCAGAATTCTATTAGTCAAATGCCTGCAACAGAGATGATAATCATCCCCTGAATGTTCATATTTGATTGAAAAGACATACACTTAATGTGTCTGCACTGGTTTATTGATGCCAGTTGATTCTTGATGAAGTGTGTATATGTGCAGTCATAGGATGATATGACTATGCTATTTATGTTATATGTGACTGCAAGAAAAATGTACCTGGAAGCAGATTGCAGCCTCAGAGAGATCAGTTTTATTACAGACTGAGCTGTTAATAGGAATGCACACAAGACAGAAAACTGGTTGGACTTTATTAACCACAAATAGGAAAAGTGAGGTTGTTTTCAGACCTTTGTGAGACAGGAAGGTCTGTTATATACTGACAGCTCTGTTCTGGTTTCTTCCTAACTATTTCTTAGAATACCACCAGAGGGTCCATTTCCTCTTCTATCTGGTCCAGTGTAATGATGTCGTGTCGGTGGCTCTTAGTGCCACAAGCAGCTTCATATTGAACAGATTCAATAGAAAAAACCAATAAATAGGCCAAACACAACTTGCTGCATGTCATTGTGTGATGATGGAGTCTTGCTGGTTGAGCATGGAGGTGGAGAATTTGATCATCAACTGCATGATGAAAATGATCCTCAAAATGACTGCTGGTTGACTGTCATTCTGGGGATTATTTATTCTTTGTCTCAGACTGATCTAAATTAGACATTGGACAAGCTGACTGCCTTCAACATGAATCAGATCCGAAGCTCCGACGCTCACAGGACTCTTCATTCTGATCATCATCTCATTACCGCTGCTCCGGCCTTGATAGGAAAACTGGACAGCTTTTGTGCAGTTTGGCGTCCGGCCTTGATAGGAAAACTGGACAGCTTTTGTGCAGTTTGGCTCCGGCCTTGATAGGAAAACTGGACAGCTTTTGTGCAGTTTGGCTCCGGCCTTGATAGGAAAACTGGACAGCTTTTGTGCAGTTTGGCTCCGGCCTTGATAGGAAAACTGGACAGCTTTTGTGCAGTTTGGCTCCGGCCTTGATAGGAAAACTGGACAGCTTTTGTGCAGTTTGGCTCCGGCCTTGATAGGAAAACTGGACAGCTTTTGTGCAGTTTGGCTCCGGCCTTGATAGGAAAACTGGACAGCTTTTGTGCAGTTTGGCTCCGGCCTTGATAGGAAAACTGGACAGCTTTTGTGCAGTTTGGCTCCGGCCTTGATAGGAAAACTGGACAGCTTTTGTGCAGTTTGGCCTAAATTATATATTATTAAAAATACTATTATTATTATTATTATTATTATTAATAAAAATGCTATTATTACTAAAAATATTATTAAAAATATTATAAATTATTAAAATTATATATTATTAAAATACTGAACACAGACATATTACGATTTTTAAAAAACGTAAACAAGGAAACAAAATTAATGAAATAAATATCACATACGTTCTCTTAAATTAAGATTTTTTTTATTTTACTCATTTACAATAAAAATAACCAAGTGAAGTTACAAAAAAAAGAAGAAAAACAATATATATATTACTGTGAAAAGAACATACACTCCACTTTATGCAGATTAATAATGGCGATCATAATTTAAACATAAAAGAATATAGATCTATTGCTTCATCATACTTGATAAATACAGTATGGACACAAAAATTACCAATGTAGCCTATACTTTGTTTTTTTCACAAGATAATAAATAAGTTAAATAGTCCATAGCCAGTTAGGCACTGCTATGTAAATCACTCGGGGGAAAAAAAACTGCTAAAAATATATATATATATATATATTTTCAACCATCAGCAGTAAAAAACAAAGTATATTTGAAACAAACCCAATCACATCCATGCCTACTGGAAGAAGCAGTTCATGTAGAAAAATATAAGTTTTTTATTCTTAAATATCATGAACATCAAGTGTAAAACCAAATAATCAAAAAGGCCAAAGGAGCTCCCAGCCGACTTTAACACTGACCAATGTTACTTTGCTTTGATACACATTGTAAACTAACAGGCATCCCATGGGAGCAGAAAATGAGTTGCTAACAGTATGAACTGCCATCCTTTGCATCATATACTAAAGGTTTATTGGTGATATGGACACAAAGAATATGAACATACAGTAAATCATCTGTGTGTATACAGTCAAAGGATGTTTTTATAATGGCAAGAAAAGGACAAAAAACCAAAAAACCTGGTGAAGATCAAGTTTAAATTTGTTTTTGGCTTTTAGTCTGTATCACTCTTTTCCTCTTTTTGAAGCAGTCTCTTTCCAGTACAGGGCACCGAAACCTCCGGCTTGACGGACACCTTGGGGGTAGTCTTACTTTCTGCAATCTCAAAGGCTTCTTTAATTTTCATCAACAACTCGTATAGCTCACGCTTATGAACCTGCACAGTGAAAACTTCTTTTTCCTCTTCGTCAGCACTAGAGGCAGACTTTGTTTTTTTTGTCGATGAAGTGGCTGGGGCGGGATTGCTTTTTCTTTTTTTTGACTGGCTTGGTGCCATTTTGCTGTTTGCCTTTATTTTCCTCCTCCGTCTTTCGATCCCTCCCAGGGCATGCACAAACAGATGCTTCCACTTCTGATTTGCTACTAGCTTCATCAGCGGCGCACTGTTCTCCACATCTTCTTGCTCTGGTGGAGTCCATTTGTCCAAGATGGCCTGGGCAGAAGGGCAATTTGAATGCCACTTCTCTTTATCTATTGTGGCTGTTATACTCTGGATGGTCGGAGGCCGCCGGGACCATTTAGCTGTAACATAGACCAGATTGATTGGGATTCATTCTTGTTCAAAAAGTGTAGTTACTCATCACCAATATCTGACAAGAGGTGTCTCGACACTTACTGAGAAGATGTTTCTCCCTCATCTTGAACTGAACAGCTCTCCACTTGTCATACAGAAATCTGTCAGGCATTGTGATGCACCTTGGTTACGACTCCCCCATCAGAGGCCCATTAGGAGGCCTTTGTCTGTGACGGGGGAGGTGAAACCCAGGTACATCCAAGCTAAAAAACAAGCTTAGTATGAGGATGAGAAAAATACCTTTCTGACCAGAACTAACCATGCCTAAAATCTTTCAGCATTAAATCCCATCAGGTTGGATCTTTGAGTCAATCAGACAAAAGCATCACATGTGATGCAGTTTCCCCCAAATCCACACGGCAACAAGACCACTTTGAAATTCAACCTAAGCTCTAATTTTGCAACACCAGGTCATATATTCATCATTCCCTATTTCTTTTAAAGCTCCGGTCATGCCCTTTCAGAAAATGTCTCATTTATTAAAATCAGACCTTCCTGGCCAGAGCTACACCTGGGAATGTCATGTAAACCTACCTGTGTGCAGTGTCCAAAATTGTCCACATTAAAAAATGAATAACTCTGCAATACAAGGTCACATTTTCTTCACACTTTCTTTGTTTTAAAGCTCTGGTCATGCCCTTTCAGAAAATGTCTCACTTATTAAAATCAGACTTACCTGTCCAGAACTAACCATGCCTAAAATCTTTCAGCATTAAATCCCATCAGGTTGGATCTTTGAGTCAATCAGACAAAAGCATCACATGTGATGCAGTTTCCCCCAAATCCACACGGCAACAAGACCACTTTGAAATTCAACCTAAGCTCTAACTTTGCAACACCAGGTCATATATTCATCATTCCCTATTTCTTTTAAAGCTCTGGTCATGCCCTTTCAGAAAATGTCTCATTTATTAAAATCAGACCTTCCTGGCCAGAGCTACACCTGGGAATGTCATGTAAACCTACCTGTGTGCAGTGTCCAAAATTGTCCACATTAAAAAATGAATAACTCTGCAATAAATGGTCACATTTTCTTCACTCTTTCTTTGTTTTAAAGCTCTGGTCATGCCCTTTCAGAAAATGTCTCATTTATTAAAATCGGACCTTCCTGGCCAGAGCTACACCTGGGAATGTCATGTAAACCTACCTGTGTGCAGTGTCCAAAATTGTCCACATTAAAAAATGAATAACTCTGCAATAAATGGTCACATTTCCTTCACTCTTTCTTTGTTTTAAAGCTCTGGTCATGCCCTTTCAGAAAATGTCTCATTTATTAAAATCAGACTTACCTGGCCAGAACTAACCATGCCTAAAATCTTTCAGCATTAAATCCCATCAGGTTGGATCTTTGAGTCAATCAGACAAAAGCATCACATGTGATGCAGTTTCCCCCAAATCCACACGGCAACAAGACCACTTTGAAATTCAACCTAAGCTCTAATTTTGCAACACCAGGTCATATATTCATCATTCCCTATTTCTTTTAAAGCTCTGGTCATGCCCTTTCAGAAAATGTCTCATTTATTAAAATCGGACCTTCCTGGCCAGAGCTACACCTGGGAATGTCATGTAAACCTACCTGTGTGCAGTGTTTAAAATTGTCCACATTAAAAAATGAATGACTCTGCAATACAAGGTCACATTTTCTTCACTCTTTCTTTGTTTTAAAGCTCTGGTCATGCCCTTTCAGAAAATGTCTCATTTATTAAAATCGGACCTTCCTGGCCAGAGCTACACCTGGGAATGTCATGTAAACCTACCTGATCATTCTGATCATCATCTCATTACCGCTGCTCCGGCCTTAATAGGAAAACAGGACAGCTTTTGTGCAGTTTGGCCTATATTATTAAAATATTGAACACAGACATATTAAAACTAATTATTATAAATAAGACTGATATTATATGAATATTTATTATTACATAAATAAAGGAGTGTAAAACACTTACGTTCCATCCTTTTTATTTCTCCTCTTTGTTCCTTTCCCCTGTCCCATGAAATCAGGCTGGTCAATCCTCCCCTTTCCAGCAGACTGGCTCCTCTGATCCATGTTCGTCCACCTTCCACCTCTGTGTTGATACATTAATTTAGCCATAATTTGTCCATCATATCAGTAGAAAACTACTGTTTTCCAGAGGTAGGACTGAAAACATCTTTAACAATAAAATATGGCAAATAGCAGCAGAGGTCTGACTTACTTGTTTTCCTCAGCCATTGCAAGAAGTTGAGAAAAGTTCAGGGTCCAGCAGCGTCCTCTCTGTTGGTCAACAATAATCAAAGCATGATGAATCACGGCCGTTTCCACGGTAAACTCCGGCATTGTGATGCACCTTGGTTACGACTCCCCCATCAGAGGCCCATTAGGAGGCCTTTGTCTGTGACGGGGGAGGTGAAACCCAGGTACATCCAAGCTAAAAAACAAGCTTAGTATGAGGATGAGAAAAATACCTTTCTGACCAGAACTAACCATGCCTAAAATATTTCAGCATTAAATCCCATCAGGTTGGATCTTTGAGTCAATCAGACAAAAGTATCACGTGTGATGCAGTTTCCCCCAAATCCACATAATAACAAGACCACTTTGAAATTGACCCAAACCTCTGACTTTGCAACACAAGGTCACATTTTCCTCACTCTGTCTTTGTTTTAAAGCTCTGGTCATCAGTCAGCAGCAGACATGATCATGAAGTATTCAGCAGATTTCAGAATCTGAATGTTTTAAATGTAGTTTCTGGACCTGTCTGCTTAATGTGAGTGAACTGCTTCTTCCAGTAGGCATGGATGTGATTGGGTTTGTTTCAAATATGCTTTGTTTTTTACCACTCATTACTCAGATCAGAATTCTATTAGTCAAATGCCTGCAACAGAGATGATAATCATCCCCTGAATGTTCATATTTGATTGAAAAGACATACACTTAATGTGTCTGCACTGGTTTATTGATGCCAGTTGATTCTTGATGAAGTGTGTATATGTGCAGTCATAGGATGATATGACTATGCTATTTATGTTATATGTGACTGCAAGAAAAATGTACCTGGAAGCAGATTGCAGCCTCAGAGAGATCAGTTTTATTACAGACTGAGCTGTTAATAGGAATGCACACAAGACAGAAAACTGGTTGGACTTTATTAACCACAAATAGGAAAAGTGAGGTTGTTTTCAGACCTTTGTGAGACAGGAAGGTCTGTTATATACTGACAGCTCTGTTCTGGTTTCTTCCTAACTATTTCTTAGAATACCACCAGAGGGTCCATTTCCTCTTCTATCTGGTCCAGTGTAATGATGTCGTGTCGGTGGCTCTTAGTGCCACAAGCAGCTTCATATTGAACAGATTCAATAGAAAAAACCAATAAATAGGCCAAACACAACTTGCTGCATGTCATTGTGTGATGATGGAGTCTTGCTGGTTGAGCATGGAGGTGGAGAATTTGATCATCAACTGCATGATGAAAATGATCCTCAAAATGACTGCTGGTTGACTGTCATTCTGGGGATTATTTATTCTTTGTCTCAGACTGATCTAAATTAGACATTGGACAAGCTGACTGCCTTCAACATGAATCAGATCCGAAGCTCCGACGCTCACAGGACTCTTCATTCTGATCATCATCTCATTACCGCTGCTCCGGCCTTGATAGGAAAACTGGACAGCTTTTGTGCAGTTTGGCTCCGGCCTTGATAGGAAAACTGGACAGCTTTTGTGCAGTTTGGCTCCGGCCTTGATAGGAAAACTGGACAGCTTTTGTGCAGTTTGGCTCCGGCCTTGATAGGAAAACTGGACAGCTTTTGTGCAGTTTGGCTCCGGCCTTGATAGGAAAACTGGACAGCTTTTGTGCAGTTTGGCTCCGGCCTTGATAGGAAAACTGGACAGCTTTTGTGCAGTTTGGCTCCGGCCTTGATAGGAAAACTGGACAGCTTTTGTGCAGTTTGGCTCCGGCCTTGATAGGAAAACTGGACAGCTTTTGTGCAGTTTGGCTCCGGCCTTGATAGGAAAACTGGACAGCTTTTGTGCAGTTTGGCTCCGGCCTTGATAGGAAAACTGGACAGCTTTTGTGCAGTTTGGCTCCGGCCTTGATAGGAAAACTGGACAGCTTTTGTGCAGTTTGGCCTAAATTATATATTATTAAAAATACTATTATTATTATTATTATTATTATTATTATTAATAAAAATGCTATTATTACTAAAAATATTATTAAAAATATTATAAATTATTAAAATTATATATTATTAAAATACTGAACACAGACATATTACGATTTTTAAAAAACGTAAACAAGGAAACAAAATTAATGAAATAAATATCACATACGTTCTCTTAAATTAAGATTTTTTTTATTTTACTCATTTACAATAAAAATAACCAAGTGAAGTTACAAAAAAAGAAGAAAAACAATATATATATTACTGTGAAAAGAACATACACTCCACTTTATGCAGATTAATAATGGCGATCATAATTTAAACATAAAAGAATATAGATCTATTGCTTCATCATACTTGATAAATACAGTATGGACACAAAAATTACCAATGTAGCCTATACTTTGTTTTTTTCACAAGATAATAAATAAGTTAAATAGTCCATAGCCAGTTAGGCACTGCTATGTAAATCACTCGGGGGAAAAAAAACTGCTAAAAATATATATATATATATATATTTTCAACCATCAGCAGTAAAAAACAAAGTATATTTGAAACAAACCCAATCACATCCATGCCTACTGGAAGAAGCAGTTCATGTAGAAAAATATAAGTTTTTTATTCTTAAATATCATGAACATCAAGTGTAAAACCAAATAATCAAAAAGGCCAAAGGAGCTCCCAGCCAACTTTAACACTGACCAATGTTACTTTGCTTTGATACACATTGTAAACTAACAGGCATCCCATGGGAGCAGAAAATGAGTTGCTAACAGTATGAACTGCCATCCTTTGCATCATATACTAAAGGTTTATTGGTGATATGGACACAAAGAATATGAACATACAGTAAATCATCTGTGTGTATACAGTCAAAGGATGTTTTTATAATGGCAAGAAAAGGACAAAAAACCAAAAAACCTGGTGAAGATCAAGTTTAAATTTGTTTTTGGCTTTTAGTCTGTATCACTCTTTTCCTCTTTTTGAAGCAGTCTCTTTCCAGTACAGGGCACCGAAACCTCCGGCTTGACGGACACCTTGGGGGTAGTCTTACTTTCTGCAATCTCAAAGGCTTCTTTAATTTTCATCAACAACTCGTATAGCTCACGCTTATGAACCTGCACAGTGAAAACTTCTTTTTCCTCTTCGTCAGCACTAGAGGCAGACTTTGTTTCTTTTGTCGATGAAGTGGCTGGGGCGGGATTGCTTTTTCTTTTTTTTGACTGGCTTGGTGCCATTTTGCTGTTTGCCTTTATTTTCCTCCTCCGTCTTTCGATCCCTCCCAGGGCATGCACAAACAGATGCTTCCACTTCTGATTTGCTACTAGCTTCATCAGCGGCGCACTGTTCTCCACATCTTCTTGCTCTGGTGGAGTCCATTTGTCCAAGATGGCCTGGGCAGAAGGGCAATTTGAATGCCACTTCTCTTTATCTATTGTGGCTGTTATACTCTGGATGGTCGGAGGGCGCCGGGACCATTTAGCTGTAACATAGACCAGATTGATTGGGATTCATTCTTGTTCAAAAAGTGTAGTTACTCATCACCAATATCTGACAAGAGGTGTCTCGACACTTACTGAGAAGATGTTTCTCCCTCATCTTGAACTGAACAGCTCTCCACTTGTCATACAGAAATCTGTCAGGCATTGTGATGCACCTTGGTTACGACTCCCCCATCAGAGGCCCATTAGGAGGCCTTTGTCTGTGACGGGGGAGGTGAAACCCAGGTACATCCAAGCTAAAAAACAAGCTTAGTATGAGGATGAGAAAAATACCTTTCTGACCAGAACTAACCATGCCTAAAATCTTTCAGCATTAAATTCTGATCAGGTTGGATCTTTGAGTCAATCAGACAAAAGTATCACATGTGATGCACTTTCCCCCAAATCCACATAATAACAAGACCACTTTGAAATTGACCCAAACCTCTGACTTTGCAACACAAGGTCACATTTTCTTCACACTTTCTTTGTTTTAAAGCTCTGGTCATGCCCTTTCAGAAAATGTCTCATTTATTAAAATCGGACCTTCCTGGCCAGAGCTACACCTGGGAATGTCATGTAAACCTACCTGTGTGCAGTGTTTAAAATTGTCCACATTAAAAAATGAATAACTCTGCAATACAAGGTCACATTTTCTTCACTCTTTCTTTGTTTTAAAGCTCTGGTCATGCCCTTTCAGAAAATGTCTCATTTATTAAAATCGGACCTTCCTGTCCAGAACTAACCATGCCTAAAATCTTTCAGCATTAAATCCCATCAGGTTGGATCTTTGAGTCAATCAGACAAAAGCATCACATGTGATGCAGTTTCCCCCAAATCCACACGGCAACAAGACCACCTTGAAATTTAACCTAAGCTCTAACTTTGCAACACCAGGTCATATATTCATCATTCCCTATTTCTTTTAAAGCTCTGGTCATGCCCTTTCAGAAAATGTCTCATTTATTAAAATCAGACTTACCTGTCCAGAACTAACCATGCCTAAAATCTTTCAGCATTAAATCCTGATCAGGTTGGATCTTTGAGTCAATCAGACAAAAGCATCACATGTGATTCTGTTGTGTGACTGACTCAAAGATCCAACCTGGCATCTCACCCAGGTCGGCGTCCTCCTGCGGGGCTCGGTTCCCGAGATACGGGGCTGACCTCCAGGCGGGCCTCTGGCAGGCCCCGGCAGCATCCATCTCACCCAGGTCGGCGTCCTCCTGCGGGGCCTGGTTCCCGAGATACGGGGCTGACCTCCAGGCGGGCCTCTGGCAGGCCCCGGCAGCATCCCTCTCACCCAGGTCGGCGTCCTCCTGCGGGGCTTGGTTCCCGAGATACGGGGCTGACCTCCAGGCGGGCCTCTGGCAGGCCCCGGCAGCATCCATCTCACCCAGGTCGGCGTCCTCCTGCGGGGCCTGGTTCCCGAGATACGGGGCTGACCTCCAGGCGGGCCTCTGGCAGGCCCCGGCAGCATCCATCTCACCCAGGTCGGCGTCCTCCTGCGGGGCTTGGTTCCCGAGATACGGGGCTGACCTCCAGGCGGGCCTCTGGCAGGCCCCGGCAGCATCCATCTCACCCAGGTCGGCGTCCTCCTGCGGGGCCTGGTTCCCGAGATACGGGGCTGACCCCCAGGCGGGCCTCTGGCAGGCCCCGGCAGCATCCATCTCACCCAGGTCGGCGTCCTCCTGCGGGGCTCGGTTCCCGAGATACGGGGCTGACCTCCAGGCGGGCCTCTGGCAGGCCCCGGCAGCATCCATCTCACCCAGGTCGGCGTCCTCCTGCGGGGCTCGGTTCCCGAGATACGGGGCGCGTGGAGGGCTGACCTCCAGGCGGGCCTCTGGCAGGCCCCGGCAGCATCCATCTCACCCAGGTCGGCGTCCTCCTGCGGGGCTTGGTTCCCGAGATACGGGGCTGACCTCCAGGCGGGCCTCTGGCAGGCCCCGGCAGCATCCATCTCACCCAGGTCGGCGTCCTCCTGCGGGGCCTGGTTCCCGAGATACGGGGCTGACCTCCAGGCGGGCCTCTGGCAGGCCCCGGCAGCATCCATCTCACCCAGGTCGGCGTCCTCCTGCGGGGCTCGGTTCCCGAGATACGGGGCGCGTGGAGGGCTGACCCCCAGGCCGACCTCCAAGTCAGGTTGGATCTTTGCAGTTTAAGGTAATAAAATAATCAGTCAGCAGCAGACATGATCATGAAGTATTCAGCAGATTTCAGAATCTAAATGCTTTAAATCACAAGTTTCTGCACCCGTTGACATTCCCAGGTGTAGCTCTGGACAGGTAAGTCTGATTTTAATAAATGAGACATTTTCTGAAAGGGCATGACCAGAGCTTTAAAACAAAGACAGAGTGAGGAAAATGTGACCTTGTGTTGCAAAGTCAGAGGTTTGGGTCAATTTCAAAGTGGTCTTGTTATTATGTGGATTTGGGGGAAAGTGCATCACATGTGATACTTTTGTCTGATTGACTCAAAGATCCAACCTGATCAGAATTTAATGCTGAAATATTTTAGGCATGGTTAGTTCTGGACAGAAAGGTATTTTTCTCATCCTGATAATAAACTTGTTTTTTAGCTTGGATGTACCTGGGTTTCACCTCCCCCGTCACAGACAAAGGCCTCCTAATGGGCCTCTGATGGGGGAGGCGTAACCAAGGTGCATCACAATGCCAGAATTCTGTATAAAATGACCTGCTTCTTCATGCCTTGATCATTGTTTGCTGAGACACAGAGAGGACGCTGCTGGAAGACACTGCTGGACCCTGAACTTCTATCAACTTCTTGCAATGGCTGAGGAAAACAAGTAAGTCAGACCTCTGCTGCTATTTGCCATATTTTATTGTTAAAGATGTTTTCAGTCCTACCTCTGGAAAACAGTAGTTTTCTGTACCTGAACAATGCGCTTTATCTTTGTGTTACAGGCAAGATCGTACATATGACCGCCGTGTGGTCTACTGCCTCAGGTGCTCAAAACCCACTGAGATCATTGCAACCCACCTCTCCAGGGTTTGCATGAAAAACAGCACCCCAGAGGAACGCCAACAGGAGCTAGTGAAGGCAAAAGAGTCCACCAAAATCTGGACGCGTGATGGTAGGCTGTGGGACTACGCAGACATCTGCCGCCTGTTTCCCCACAGTCTCTGTAGGCGGTCATTGGTCAAGGAGCTGAAGAGAAGAGGCTTTTTCGTGCTCAACTGCCCCCTGGACTTTGACCTGGAAGAGGAGGAGACAAGAGAAGCTGTTGCTGCCCGTCCTTCTACCTCTGCAGAGGAGCCTCCTGCCTCTGCAGAGGAGCCTCCTGCCTCTGCTGCTCCACTTCCCACAGTTAAAGAGAGGGATTCTGGAAGCAGCCAGGCAGATGAAGAGGAGGACAGCCCCTCCAGTGACCCCACATGGCAACAGTGAGTCTTTTAACTTCCACACAGAAAGGACTGAATCAGTGGTCTCCTTTTGTGAACTTGTATGAACTAAAGTTCTCTCTGCTTTCTCAGGTCAACTCCTCGTTTCTCCTCAACCGTAAGGATGAGGATGCAGGAGGAAAACCTGTACTCCAAGTTTCCACCTGAGACCACGGAGCTGGAGAAATTTAAAGCCCATTTGGAATCTGTGCTACAGATTCCAGACTGCAAACAGGAAGTAGGTGTTTGTTTTGGTTTTTCCTTTCTTGCAGCCCAGACTGGTTTCTGCTGCTCTCTCTGCATGTTCATTTCAATATGAATGGAGGCCTCACTGAGTCACTGAATGCAGCCTGATGATGTTTTTATCTGACTGTGGTTCACAGGTTGACAATGTTTCCAGGATGCTGCGCTTCATGCAGCCCACAGGGAACCAGGTGAAGCTGGATTTTCTGAAGAGCACAGCACTTCTGGCCGAGTATTTTAATGCTCTGAAGAGGGTGGGTCAGTCTGCAGCCACCCGGATAAATTATGTTAAGAGCATGATTAAGTTCGTGAAATACCTGCGGCTGGAATATGGAGCATCCGACCCTGCGATGGTGCACATGTGCACCCATTACTTGGATTTCCTGGCTGTCCTTAGGAAACCAATTTCTAAGACCCACAGCAAGGACCTTTGCAGTAAAAGGTGAGCATTTATCATTCCTAGTCCTTCCTTCTCCGTCTGCTGTTTTTAAAAGTTGGATAATAACTCAGCTTCTCCTTCTCACTGCTGTTCTGGTGCATCTTGTCTTTCAGGCACGACTACTTTGTTGGGCCAAAGACGTCAGTCTACAACTGCCAAAAAGTCCTCCGAGAGGCCAAGAAGGACGCACTGGGAGTTTATGGATGCCTCCTGAACGGTGACCCAGTCACAGATGAGGAGAAGACCCGTTACCGCTACTACTGTGAGGCCATCCTTCTCCTCGGTCATTTCCAGAGGCCAGGAGCGGTGGAGGGACTGACAGTAAGTACTTTTCCAGGCCAGGTTTTTCTCAGCATGCAGTGGACACCTTAAAACATTCCGACCATTAATGTGTTCATGGTTGTTTCTCAGGTCACAGAATGGCTCCAGAAGCTGGAGTGCAATGGGCGGGTCGTTGTGGCTGTGAAGTCCCACAAGACAGCCAACAGGCAGGTGGCTCCATTTGCCTTGACCCAGGAGGAAGCTGCTGTAAGTGACATCACTGTCCACAAATATGGACCAGAATTCATGTCCATTTCCTCCCTTTTCATTCATTTCTTCTACTCTTTGTCTCTGCAGATCATCGAGCAGTACTACCTCGCGGTCCGTTCGGATGCTCTCAGGAACTTGACCGACGGCGATGGTGAGGGGCACAACAGACTTTTTCTGGCTAACAATGGCAGACCAGTTAAAAGTGCCACCAATGACCTCCGGCGCCTGCACCAACAGTGAGTTGACACATCTAAATGCACTTCTTCCTGGCATGAGATGCATAAAGTTGGAGCAATTTGAGTAGATGAACTGAAGATATTTCAATTTCTCTTTCATTACAGCTACAAGCTGCCAAGCGTCACCAGCCAGGAGATCCGCCGTGCCATTGAAACAGAGGCAAACGCTGTGCTGACGGACGAGCAGAAGACGGGCTTGGCGTACTATCTGGCTCACACAGATAAGGTGGCTAAAGACCACTACAGGATGCGGGAGCCAGAGAGTATCTCAAACATCGCCAACTTGGTCAATCTCTTTACACACAGGTAAATAAGGTGAAACATCTAGTATCTCCCAGCTGCTTAATGTTCAGTTTTTCACTCAAGTCTCTTCGTTCTACAGTTCTGATGACTCGGGAGATGACCAGCTTCGTCTTGCCACCAAAAGAGGAAGAGAAAGGGAGGGACTGTCATTTGACAAGTTCCAGGAACAGTTCCCGGTGACAATGGAGGGGAACCCTCCAAACAAAGTGAGGAGAACTGCAGCTGGCTTCGCTCCTGACAGATTTCTGTATGACAAGTGGAGAGCTGTTCAGTTCAAGATGAGGGAGAAACATCTTCTCAGTAAGTGTCGAGACACCTCTTGTCAGATATTGGTGATGAGTAACTACACTTTTTGAACAAGAATGAATCCCAATCAATCTGGTCTATGTTACAGCTAAATGGTCCCGGCGGCCTCCGACCATCCAGAGTATAACAGCCACAATAGATAAAGAGAAGTGGCATTCAAATTGCCCTTCTGCCCAGGCCATCTTGGACAAATGGACTCCACCAGAGCAAGAAGATGTGGAGAACAGTGCGCCGCTGATGAAGCTAGTAGCAAATCAGAAGTGGAAGCATCTGGCCATTGTGGAACCATCTCCAAAGGCTGGCGAGGGAAAAGGTAACGTTTCATTCCGGCCATATTAAAATTTTCCCTGCAGTTTTTATGCTTCAGTCAATCTTGGAATCCAACCATATGTGGTCATGATATTTAATTTTTTTTTATTAAAAAAAAAAGGAGGAAAAATAACCAATTTTCTCAATTCTGACCTACAGGAGTGGTGACCACCAAGTCATTTCCCAAAAATGCAGTCATCTGTGACTACCATGGTGAGCTCATTTCTGGTGCGGAGGGGAGGAAGAGGATGAGTGACAGGAACAATGTCATGGGCTACTCGTTCTTCTTTAAGGCTGGCGGTATTGACATGTGTATTGATGCCCACAATGCCCCTTGCTCATGTCACCCTAATACAGAGACTTTTGGCAGGCTCATCAATCATTCCAGAAAAAATGCCAATGTTAGGCCTGTTCACTGCCTTATGCAGTTCTCAGAAGGACCACAAAATGTCATTTTGTTTAAGGCTACGAGAGACCTATGTGTAAACGAAGAGCTGCTGTTTGATTATGGAGTGAGAAAAAAATCATTTTCTGGAGAGGGAGCTGACCTCACATGGTTGGACAGCTAGATATTCTTTTGAAGAAAAAGCTGTGAATGTACATACTGTATATACTGTAAATACACAATAAAAAGGAACATTTGATCGCAAATCTTTTTTGGTCATTTTGGTATATTTCTACTTGAATTAGATGCTATGGGACACCTTTAAAACTTTAAAAGGATAAGGAATGATGAATATATGGCCTGGTGTTGCAAAGTTACAGCTTTGGTTGAATTTGAAAGTGGTCTTGTTACCATGTGGATTTGGGGGAAACTGGGGTGCAGTTAGAAAAATGAATAACTCTGCAATACAAGGTGACATTTTCCTCACTCTGTCTTTGTTTTAAAGCTCTGGTCATGCCCTTTCAGAAAATGTCTCATTTATTAAAATCAGACCTTCCTGGCCAGAGCTACACCTGGGAATGTCATGTAAACCTACCTGTGTGCAGTTTCCAAAATTGTCCACATTAAAAAATGAATAACTCTGCAATAAATGGTCACATTTTCTTCACTCTTTCTTTGTTTTAAAGCTCTGGTCATGCCCTTTCAGAAAATGTCTCATTTATTAAAATCAGACTTACCTGTCCAGAACTAACCATGCCTAAAATCTTTCAGCATTAAATCCCATCAGGTTGGATCTTTGAGTCAATCAGACAAAAGCATCACATGTGATGCAGTTTCCCCCAAATCCACACGGCAACAAGACCACTTTGAAATTCAACCTAAGCTCTAACTTTGCAACACCAGGTCATATATTCATCATTCCCTATTTCTTTTAAAGCTCCGGTCATGCCCTTTCAGAAAATGTCTCATTTATTAAAATCAGACCTTCCTGGCCAGAGCTACACCTGGGAATGTCATGTAAACCTACCTGTGTGCAGTTTCCAAAATTGTCCACATTAAAAAATGAATAACTCTGCAATACAAGGTCACATTTTCTTCACTCTTTCTTTGTTTTAAAGCTCTGGTCATGCCCTTTCAGAAAATGTCTAACTTATTAAAATCAGACGAATGTCCTTTACATTTAGGATGAACCAGTCAGCCTACAGACTAGGATTCAGTTACCAATAAAAATGACCAAAAAAAAGTCTTCCTTAATTACCATAAACATGTGAAAACAGTGATGCTTTATGCTATGATCAATATAATAAGTGCACTGCACAGTTTTTAGGCTTTAGCTGGTTTTCCTTGTTATGTATAATTCGAGCATCATTCAATAGGCAATATCAGACGTAACATAAAAAAAATGTTTACATAAAAATGAGAGACATTGTGGGAGGCAAATACAGAAAAATAAACATGCTTTCAAGTCTTACAATTTGGACTTGGCAGTGAATTGTTACTACCTGAAAGATGTAGAAAAATATAAGTTTTTTATTCTTAAATATCATGAACATCAAGTGTAAAACCAAATAATCAAAAAGGCCAAAGGAGCTCCCAGCCAACTTTAACACTGACCAATGTTACTTTGCTTTGATACACATTGTAAACTAACAGGCATCCCATGGGAGCAGAAAATGAGTTGCTAACAGTATGAACTGCCATCCTTTGCATCATATACTAAAGGTTTATTGGTGATATGGACACAAAGAATATGAACATACAGTAAATCATCTGTGTGTATACAGTCAAAGGATGTTTTTATAATGGCAAGAAAAGGACAAAAAACCAAAAAACCTGGTGAAGATCAAGTTTAAATTTGTTTTTGGCTTTTAGTCTGTATCACTCTTTTCCTCTTTTTGAAGCAGTCTCTTTCCAGTAAAGGGCACCGAAACCTCCGGCTTGACGGACACCTTGGGGGTAGTCTTACTTTCTGCAATCTCAAAGGCTTCTTTAATTTTCATCAACAACTCGTATAGCTCACGCTTATGAACCTGCACAGCGAAAACTTCTTTTTCCTCTTCGTCAGCACTAGAGGCAGACTTTGTTTCTTTTGTCGATGAAGTGGCTGGGGCGGGATTGCTTTTTCTTTTTTTTGACTGGCTTGGTGCCATTTTGCTGTTTGCCTTTATTTTCCTCCTCCGTCTTTCGATCCCTCCCAGGGCATGCACAAACAGATGCTTCCACTTCTGATTTGCTACTAGCTTCATCAGCGGCGCACTGTTCTCCACATCTTCTTGCTCTGGTGGAGTCCATTTGTCCAAGATGGCCTGGGCAGAAGGGCAATTTGAATGCCACTTCTCTTTATCTATTGTGGCTGTTATACTCTGGATGGTCGGAGGGCGCCGGGACCATTTAGCTGTAACATAGACCAGATTGATTGGGATTCATTCTTGTTCAAAAACTGTAGTTACTCATCACCAATATCTGACAAGAGGTGTCTCGACACTTACTGAGAAGATGTTTCTCCCTCATCTTGAACTGAACAGCTCTCCACTTGTCATACAGAAATCTGTCAGGCATTGTGATGCACCTTGGTTACGACTCCCCCATCAGAGGCCCATTAGGAGGCCTTTGTCTGTGACGGGGGAGGTGAAACCCAGGTACATCCAAGCTAAAAAACAAGCTTAGTATGAGGATGAGAAAAATACCTTTCTGACCAGAACTAACCATGCCTAAAATCTTTCAGCATTAAATCCCATCAGGTTGGATCTTTGAGTCAATCAGACAAAAGCATCACATGTGATGCAGTTTCCCCCAAATCCACACGGCAACAAGACCACTTTGAAATTCAACCTAAGCTCTAATTTTGCAACACCAGGTCATATATTCATCATTCCCTATTTCTTTTAAAGCTCTGGTCATGCCCTTTCAGAAAATGTCTCATTTATTAAAATCAGACCTTCCTGGCCAGAGCTACACCTGGGAATGTCATGTAAACCTACCTGTATGCAGTTTCCAAAATTGTCCACATTAAAAAATGAATAACTCTGCAATAAATGGTCACATTTCCTTCACTCTTTCTTTGTTTTAAAGCTCTGGTCATGCCCTTTCAGAAAATGTCTCATTTATTAAAATCAGACTTACCTGGCCAGAACTAACCATGCCTAAAATCTTTCAGCATTAAATCCCATCAGGTTGGATCTTTGAGTCAATCAGACAAAAGCATCACATGTGATGCAGTTTCCCCCAAATCCACACGGCAACAAGACCACTTTGAAATTCAACCTAAGCTCTAACTTTGCAACACCAGGTCATATATTCATCATTCCCTATTTCTTTTAAAGCTCCGGTCATGCCCTTTCAGAAAATGTCTCATTTATTAAAATCAGACCTTCCTGGCCAGAGCTACACCTGGGAATGTCATGTAAACCTACCTGTGTGCAGTGTTTAAAATTGTCCACATTAAAAAATGAATAACTCTGCAATACAAGGTCACATTTTCTTCACTCTTTCTTTGTTTTAAAGCTCTGGTCATGCCCTTTCAGAAAATGTCTCATTTATTAAAATCGGACCTTCCTGGCCAGAGCTACACCTGGGAATGTCATGTAAACCTACCTGTGTGCAGTGTCCAAAATTGTCCACATTAAAAAATGAATAACTCTGCAATAAATGGTCACATTTCCTTCACTCTTTCTTTGTTTTAAAGCTCTGGTCATGCCCTTTCAGAAAATGTCTCATTTATTAAAATCGGACCTTCCTGGCCAGAGTTACACCTGGGAATGTCATGTAAACCTACCTGATCATTCTGATCATCATCTCATTACCGCTGCTCCGGCCTTAATAGGAAAACAGGACAGCTTTTGTGCAGTTTGGCCTATATTATTAAAATATTGAACACAGACATATTAAAACTAATTATTATAAATAAGACTGATATTATATGAATATTTATTATTACATAAATAAAGGAGTGTAAAACACTTACGTTCCATCCTTTTTATTTCTCCTCTTTGTACCTTTCCCCTGTCCCATGAAATCAGGCTGGTCAATCCTCCCCTTTCCAGCAGACTGGCTCCTCTGATCCATGTTCGTCCACCTTCCACCTCTGTGTTGATACATTAATTTAGCCATAATTTGTCCATCATATCAGTAGAAAACTACTGTTTTCCAGAGGTAGGACTGAAAACATCTTTAACAATAAAATATGGCAAATGGCAGCAGAGGTCTGACTTACTTGTTTTCCTCAGCCATTGCAAGAAGTTGAGAAAAGTTCAGGGTCCAGCAGCGTCCTCTCTGTTGGTCAACAATAATCAAAGCATGATGAATCACGGCCGTTTCCACGGTAAACTCCGGCATTGTGATGCACCTTGGTTACGACTCCCCCATCAGAGGCCCATTAGGAGGCCTTTGTCTGTGATGGGGGAGGTGAAACCCAGGTACATCCAAGCTAAAAAACAAGCTTAGTATGAGGATGAGAAAAATACCTTTCTGACCAGAACTAACCATGCCTAAAATATTTCAGCATTAAATTCTGATCAGGTTGGATCTTTGAGTCAATCAGACAAAAGTATCACGTGTGATGCAGTTTCCCCCAAATCCACATAATAACAAGACCACTTTCCCCCAAATCCACATAATAACAAGACCACTTTGAAATTCAACCTAAGCTCTAATTTTGCAACACCAGGTCATATATTCATCATTCCCTATTTCTTTTAAAGCTCTGGTCATGCCCTTTCAGAAAATGTCTCATTTATTAAAATCGGACCTTCCTGGCCAGAGCTACACCTGGGAATGTCATGTAAACCTACCAGTGTGCAGTGTCCAAAATTGTCCACATTAAAAAATGAATAACTCTGCAATACAAGGTCACATTTTCTTCACTCTTTCTTTGTTTTAAAGCTCTGGTCATGCCCTTTCAGAAAATGTCTCATTTATTAAAATCAGACTTACCTGTCCAGAACTAACCATGCCTAAAATCTTTCAGCATTAAATCCTGATCAGGTTGGATCTTTGAGTCAATCAGACAAAAGCATCACATGTGATTCTGTTGTGTGACTGACTCAAAGATCCAACCTGGCATCTCACCCAGGTCGGCGTCCTCCTGCGGGGCTCGGTTCCCGAGATACGGGGCGCGTGGAGGGCTGACCTCCAGGCGGGCCTCTGGCAGGCCCCGGCAGCATCCATCTCACCCAGGTCGGCGTCCTCCTGCGGGGCCTGGTTCCCGAGATACGGGGCTGACCTCCAGGCGGGCCTCTGGCAGGCCCCGGCAGCATCCATCTCACCCAGGTCGGCGTCCTCCTGCGGGGCCTGGTTCCCGAGATACGGGGCTGACCTCCAGGCGGGCCTCTGGCAGGCCCCGGCAGCATCCATCTCACCCAGGTCGGCGTCCTCCTGCGGGGCTCGGTTCCCGAGATACGGGGCGCGTGGAGGGCTGACCCCCAGGCCGACCTCCAAGTCAGGTTGGATCTTTGCAGTTTAAGGTAATAAAATAATCAGTCAGCAGCAGACATGATCATGAAGTATTCAGCAGATTTCAGAATCTAAATGCTTTAAATCACAAGTTTCTGCACCCGTTGACATTCCCAGGTGTAGCTCTGGACAGGTAAGTCTGATTTTAATAAATGAGACATTTTCTGAAAGGGCATGACCAGAGCTTTAAAACAAAGACAGAGTGAGGAAAATGTGACCTTGTGTTGCAAAGTCAGAGGTTTGGGTCAATTTCAAAGTGGTCTTGTTATTATGTGGATTTGGGGGAAAGTGCATCACATGTGATACTTTTGTCTGATTGACTCAAAGATCCAACCTGATCAGAATTTAATGCTGAAATATTTTAGGCATGGTTAGTTCTGGACAGAAAGGTATTTTTCTCATCCTGATAATAAACTTGTTTTTTAGCTTGGATGTACCTGGGTTTCACCTCCCCCGTCACAGACAAAGGCCTCCTAATGGGCCTCTGATGGGGGAGGCGTAACCAAGGTGCATCACAATGCCAGAATTCTGTATAAAATGACCTGCTTCTTCATGCCTTGATCATTGTTTGCTGAGACACAGAGAGGACGCTGCTGGAAGACACTGCTGGACCCTGAACTTCTATCAACTTCTTGCAATGGCTGAGGAAAACAAGTAAGTCAGACCTCTGCTGCTATTTGCCATATTTTATTGTTAAAGATGTTTTCAGTCCTACCTCTGGAAAACAGTAGTTTTCTGTACCTGAACAATGCGCTTTATCTTTGTGTTACAGGCAAGATCGTACATATGACCGCCGTGTGGTCTACTGCCTCAGGTGCTCAAAACCCACTGAGATCATTGCAACCCACCTCTCCAGGGTTTGCATGAAAAACAGCACCCCAGAGGAACGCCAACAGGAGCTAGTGAAGGCAAAAGAGTCCACCAAAATCTGGACGCGTGATGGTAGGCTGTGGGACTACGCAGACATCTGCCGCCTGTTTCCCCACAGTCTCTGTAGGCGGTCATTGGTCAAGGAGCTGAAGAGAAGAGGCTTTTTCGTGCTCAACTGCCCCCTGGACTTTGACCTGGAAGAGGAGGAGACAAGAGAAGCTGTTGCTGCCCGTCCTTCTACCTCTGCAGAGGAGCCTCCTGCCTCTGCAGAGGAGCCTCCTGCCTCTGCTGCTCCACTTCCCACAGTTAAAGAGAGGGATTCTGGAAGCAGCCAGGCAGATGAAGAGGAGGACAGCCCCTCCAGTGACCCCACATGGCAACAGTGAGTCTTTTAACTTCCACACAGAAAGGACTGAATCAGTGGTCTCCTTTTGTGAACTTGTATGAACTAAAGTTCTCTCTGCTTTCTCAGGTCAACTCCTCGTTTCTCCTCAACCGTAAGGATGAGGATGCAGGAGGAAAACCTGTACTCCAAGTTTCCACCTGAGACCACGGAGCTGGAGAAATTTAAAGCCCATTTGGAATCTGTGCTACAGATTCCAGACTGCAAACAGGAAGTAGGTGTTTGTTTTGGTTTTTCCTTTCTTGCAGCCCAGACTGGTTTCTGCTGCTCTCTCTGCATGTTCATTTCAATATGAATGGAGGCCTCACTGAGTCACTGAATGCAGCCTGATGATGTTTTTATCTGACTGTGGTTCACAGGTTGACAATGTTTCCAGGATGCTGCGCTTCATGCAGCCCACAGGGAACCAGGTGAAGCTGGATTTTCTGAAGAGCACAGCACTTCTGGCCGAGTATTTTAATGCTCTGAAGAGGGTGGGTCAGTCTGCAGCCACCCGGATAAATTATGTTAAGAGCATGATTAAGTTCGTGAAATACCTGCGGCTGGAATATGGAGCATCCGACCCTGCGATGGTGCACATGTGCACCCATTACTTGGATTTCCTGGCTGTCCTTAGGAAACCAATTTCTAAGACCCACAGCAAGGACCTTTGCAGTAAAAGGTGAGCATTTATCATTCCTAGTCCTTCCTTCTCCGTCTGCTGTTTTTAAAAGTTGGATAATAACTCAGCTTCTCCTTCTCACTGCTGTTCTGGTGCATCTTGTCTTTCAGGCACGACTACTTTGTTGGGCCAAAGACGTCAGTCTACAACTGCCAAAAAGTCCTCCGAGAGGCCAAGAAGGACGCACTGGGAGTTTATGGATGCCTCCTGAACGGTGACCCAGTCACAGAAGAGGAGAAGACCCGTTACCGCTACTACTGTGAGGCCATCCTTCTCCTCGGTCATTTCCAGAGGCCAGGAGCGGTGGAGGGACTGACAGTAAGTACTTTTCCAGGCCAGGTTTTTCTCAGCATGCAGTGGACACCTTAAAACATTCCGACCATTAATGTGTTCATGGTTGTTTCTCAGGTCACAGAATGGCTCCAGAAGCTGGAGTGCAATGGGCGGGTCGTTGTGGCTGTGAAGTCCCACAAGACAGCCAACAGGCAGGTGGCTCCATTTGCCTTGACCCAGGAGGAAGCTGCTGTAAGTGACATCACTGTCCACAAATATGGACCAGAATTCATGTCCATTTCCTCCCTTTTCATTCATTTCTTCTACTCTTTGTCTCTGCAGATCATCGAGCAGTACTACCTCGCGGTCCGTTCGGATGCTCTCAGGAACTTGACCGACGGCGATGGTGAGGGGCACAACAGACTTTTTCTGGCTAACAATGGCAGACCAGTTAAAAGTGCCACCAATGACCTCCGGCGCCTGCACCAACAGTGAGTTGACACATCTAAATGCACTTCTTCCTGGCATGAGATGCATAAAGTTGGAGCAATTTGAGTAGATGAACTGAAGATATTTCAATTTCTCTTTCATTACAGCTACAAGCTGCCAAGCGTCACCAGCCAGGAGATCCGCCGTGCCATTGAAACAGAGGCAAACGCTGTGCTGACGGACGAGCAGAAGACGGGCTTGGCGTACTATCTGGCTCACACAGATAAGGTGGCTAAAGACCACTACAGGATGCGGGAGCCAGAGAGTATCTCAAACATCGCCAACTTGGTCAATCTCTTTACACACAGGTAAATAAGGTGAAACATCTAGTATCTCCCAGCTGCTTAATGTTCAGTTTTTCACTCAAGTCTCTTCGTTCTACAGTTCTGATGACTCGGGAGATGACCAGCTTCGTCTGGCCACCAAAAGAGGAAGAGAAAGGGAGGGACTGTCATTTGACAAGTTCCAGGAACAGTTCCCGGTGACAATGGAGGGGAACCCTCCAAACAAAGTGAGGAGAACTGCAGCTGGCTTCGCTCCTGACAGATTTCTGTATGACAAGTGGAGAGCTGTTCAGTTCAAGATGAGGGAGAAACATCTTCTCAGTAAGTGTCGAGACACCTCTTGTCAGATATTGGTGATGAGTAACTACAGTTTTTGAACAAGAATGAATCCCAATCAATCTGGTCTATGTTACAGCTAAATGGTCCCGGCGGCCTCCGACCATCCAGAGTATAACAGCCACAATAGATAAAGAGAAGTGGCATTCAAATTGCCCTTCTGCCCAGGCCATCTTGGACAAATGGACTCCACCAGAGCAAGAAGATGTGGAGAACAGTGCGCCGCTGATGAAGCTAGTAGCAAATCAGAAGTGGAAGCATCTGGCCATTGTGGAACCATCTCCAAAGGCTGGCGAGGGAAAAGGTAACGTTTCATTCCGGCCATATTAAAATTTTCCCTGCAGTTTTTATGCTTCAGTCAATCTTGGAATCCAACCATATGTGGTCATGATATTTAATTTTTTTTTATTAAAAAAAAAAGGAGGAAAAATAACCAATTTTCTCAATTCTGACCTACAGGAGTGGTGACCACCAAGTCATTTCCCAAAAATGCAGTCATCTGTGACTACCATGGTGAGCTCATTTCTGGTGCGGAGGGGAGGAAGAGGATGAGTGACAGGAACAATGTCATGGGCTACTCGTTCTTCTTTAAGGCTGGCGGTATTGACATGTGTATTGATGCCCACAATGCCCCTTGCTCATGTCACCCTAATACAGAGACTTTTGGCAGGCTCATCAATCATTCCAGAAAAAATGCCAATGTTAGGCCTGTTCACTGCCTTATGCAGTTCTCAGAAGGACCACAAAATGTCATTTTGTTTAAGGCTACGAGAGACCTATGTGTAAACGAAGAGCTGCTGTTTGATTATGGAGTGAGAAAAAAATCATTTTCTGGAGAGGGAGCTGACCTCACATGGTTGGACAGCTAGATATTCTTTTGAAGAAAAAGCTGTGAATGTACATACTGTATATACTGTAAATACACAATAAAAAGGAACATTTGATCGCAAATCTTTTTTGGTCATTTTGGTATATTTCTACTTGAATTAGATGCTATGGGACACCTTTAAAACTTTAAAAGGATAAGGAATGATGAATATATGGCCTGGTGTTGCAAAGTTACAGCTTTGGTTGAATTTGAAAGTGGTCTTGTTACCATGTGGATTTGGGGGAAACTGGGGTGCAGTTAGAAAAATGAATAACTCTGCAATACAAGGTGACATTTTCCTCACTCTGTCTTTGTTTTAAAGCTCTGGTCATGCCCTTTCAGAAAATGTCTCATTTATTAAAATCAGACCTTCCTGGCCAGAGCTACACCTGGGAATGTCATGTAAACCTACCTGTGTGCAGTTTCCAAAATTGTCCACATTAAAAAATGAATAACTCTGCAATACAAGGTCACATTTTCTTCACTCTTTCTTTGTTTTAAAGCTCTGGTCATGCCCTTTCAGAAAATGTCTCATTTATTAAAATCAGACTTACCTGTCCAGAACTAACCATGCCTAAAATCTTTCAGCATTAAATCCCATCAGGTTGGATCTTTGAGTCAATCAGACAAAAGCATCACATGTGATGCAGTTTCCCCCAAATCCACACGGCAACAAGACCACTTTGAAATTCAACCTAAGCTCTAACTTTGCAACACCAGGTCATATATTCATCATTCCCTATTTCTTTTAAAGCTCCGGTCATGCCCTTTCAGAAAATGTCTCATTTATTAAAATCGGACCTTCCTGGCCAGAGCTACACCTGGGAATGTCATGTAAACCTACCTGTGTGCAGTTTCCAAAATTGTCCACATTAAAAAATGAATAACTCTGCAATACAAGGTCACATTTTCTTCACTCTTTCTTTGTTTTAAAGCTCTGGTCATGCCCTTTCAGAAAATGTCTAACTTATTAAAATCAGACGAATGTCCTTTACATTTAGGATGAACCAGTCAGCCTACAGACTAGGATTCAGTTACCAATAAAAATGACCAAAAAAAAGTCTTCCTTAATTACCATAAACATGTGAAAACAGTGATGCTTTATGCTATGATCAATATAATAAGTGCACTGCACAGTTTTTAGGCTTTAGCTGGTTTTCCTTGTTATGTATAATTCGAGCATCATTCAATAGGCAATATCAGACGTAACATAAAAAAAATGTTTACATAAAAATGAGAGACATTGTGGGAGGCAAATACAGAAAAATAAACATGCTTTCAAGTCTTACAATTTGGACTTGGCAGTGAATTGTTACTACCTGAAAGATGTAGAAAAATATAAGTTTTTTATTCTTAAATATCATGAACATCAAGTGTAAAACCAAATAATCAAAAAGGCCAAAGGAGCTCCCAGCCAACTTTAACACTGACCAATGTTACTTTGCTTTGATACACATTGTAAACTAACAGGCATCCCATGGGAGCAGAAAATGAGTTGCTAACAGTATGAACTGCCATCCTTTGCATCATATACTAAAGGTTTATTGGTGATATGGACACAAAGAATATGAACATACAGTAAATCATCTGTGTGTATACAGTCAAAGGATGTTTTTATAATGGCAAGAAAAGGACAAAAAACCAAAAAACCTGGTGAAGATCAAGTTTAAATTTGTTTTTGGCTTTTAGTCTGTATCACTCTTTTCCTCTTTTTGAAGCAGTCTCTTTCCAGTACAGGGCACCGAAACCTCCGGCTTGACGGACACCTTGGGGGTAGTCTTACTTTCTGCAATCTCAAAGGCTTCTTTAATTTTCATCAACAACTCGTATAGCTCACGCTTATGAACCTGCACAGCGAAAACTTCTTTTTCCTCTTCGTCAGCACTAGAGGCAGACTTTGTTTCTTTTGTCGATGAAGTGGCTGGGGCGGGATTGCTTTTTCTTTTTTTTGACTGGCTTGGTGCCATTTTGCTGTTTGCCTTTATTTTCCTCCTCCGTCTTTCGATCCCTCCCAGGGCATGCACAAACAGATGCTTCCACTTCTGATTTGCTACTAGCTTCATCAGCGGCGCACTGTTCTCCACATCTTCTTGCTCTGGTGGAGTCCATTTGTCCAAGATGGCCTGGGCAGAAGGGCAATTTGAATGCCACTTCTCTTTATCTATTGTGGCTGTTATACTCTGGATGGTCGGAGGGCGCCGGGACCATTTAGCTGTAACATAGACCAGATTGATTGGGATTCATTCTTGTTCAAAAACTGTAGTTACTCATCACCAATATCTGACAAGAGGTGTCTCGACACTTACTGAGAAGATGTTTCTCCCTCATCTTGAACTGAACAGCTCTCCACTTGTCATACAGAAATCTGTCAGGCATTGTGATGCACCTTGGTTACGACTCCCCCATCAGAGGCCCATTAGGAGGCCTTTGTCTGTGACGGGGGAGGTGAAACCCAGGTACATCCAAGCTAAAAAACAAGCTTAGTATGAGGATGAGAAAAATACCTTTCTGACCAGAACTAACCATGCCTAAAATCTTTCAGCATTAAATCCCATCAGGTTGGATCTTTGAGTCAATCAGACAAAAGCATCACATGTGATGCAGTTTCCCCCAAATCCACACGGCAACAAGACCACTTTGAAATTCAACCTAAGCTCTAATTTTGCAACACCAGGTCATATATTCATCATTCCCTATTTCTTTTAAAGCTCTGGTCATGCCCTTTCAGAAAATGTCTCATTTATTAAAATCAGACCTTCCTGGCCAGAGCTACACCTGGGAATGTCATGTAAACCTACCTGTGTGCAGTGTCCAAAATTGTCCACATTAAAAAATGAATAACTCTGCAATAAATGGTCACATTTCCTTCACTCTTTCTTTGTTTTAAAGCTCTGGTCATGCCCTTTCAGAAAATGTCTCATTTATTAAAATCAGACTTACCTGGCCAGAACTAACCATGCCTAAAATCTTTCAGCATTAAATCCCATCAGGTTGGATCTTTGAGTCAATCAGACAAAAGCATCACATGTGATGCAGTTTCCCCCAAATCCACACGGCAACAAGACCACTTTGAAATTCAACCTAAGCTCTAACTTTGCAACACCAGGTCATATATTCATCATTCCCTATTTCTTTTAAAGCTCTGGTCATGCCCTTTCAGAAAATGTCTCATTTATTAAAATCAGACCTTCCTGGCCAGAGCTACACCTGGGAATGTCATGTAAACCTACCTGTGTGCAGTGTTTAAAATTGTCCACATTAAAAAATGAATAACTCTGCAATACAAGGTCACATTTTCTTCACTCTTTCTTTGTTTTAAAGCTCTGGTCATGCCCTTTCAGAAAATGTCTCATTTATTAAAATCGGACCTTCCTGGCCAGAGCTACACCTGGGAATGTCATGTAAACCTACCTGATCATTCTGATCATCATCTCATTACCGCTGCTCCGGCCTTAATAGGAAAACAGGACAGCTTTTGTGCAGTTTGGCCTATATTATTAAAATATTGAACACAGACATATTAAAACTAATTATTATAAATAAGACTGATATTATATGAATATTTATTATTACATAAATAAAGGAGTGTAAAACACTTACGTTCCATCCTTTTTATTTCTCCTCTTTGTTCCTTTCCCCTGTCCCATGAAATCAGGCTGGTCAATCCTCCCCTTTCCAGCAGACTGGCTCCTCTGATCCATGTTCGTCCACCTTCCACCTCTGTGTTGATACATTAATTTAGCCATAATTTGTCCATCATATCAGTAGAAAACTACTGTTTTCCAGAGGTAGGACTGAAAACATCTTTAACAATAAAATATGGCAAATGGCAGCAGAGGTCTGACTTACTTGTTTTCCTCAGCCATTGCAAGAAGTTGAGAAAAGTTCAGGGTCCAGCAGCGTCCTCTCTGTTGGTCAACAATAATCAAAGCATGATGAATCACGGCCGTTTCCACGGTAAACTCCGGCATTGTGATGCACCTTGGTTACGACTCCCCCATCAGAGGCCCATTAGGAGGCCTTTGTCTGTGACGGGGGAGGTGAAACCCAGGTACATCCAAGCTAAAAAACAAGCTTAGTATGAGGATGAGAAAAATACCTTTCTGACCAGAACTAACCATGCCTAAAATATTTCAGCATTAAATTCTGATCAGGTTGGATCTTTGAGTCAATCAGACAAAAGTATCACATGTGATGCACTTTCCCCCAAATCCACACGGCAACAAGACCACTTTGAAATTCAACCTAAGCTCTAATTTTGCAACACCAGGTCATATATTCATCATTCCCTATTTCTTTTAAAGCTCTGGTCATGCCCTTTCAGAAAATGTCTCATTTATTAAAATCGGACCTTCCTGGCCAGAGCTACACCTGGGAATGTCATGTAAACCTACCAGTGTGCAGTGTCCAAAATTGTCCACATTAAAAAATGAATAACTCTGCAATACAAGGTCACATTTTCTTCACTCTTTCTTTGTTTTAAAGCTCTGGTCATGCCCTTTCAGAAAATGTCTCATTTATTAAAATCAGACTTACCTGTCCAGAACTAACCATGCCTAAAATCTTTCAGCATTAAATCCTGATCAGGTTGGATCTTTGAGTCAATCAGACAAAAGCATCACATGTGATTCTGTTGTGTGACTGACTCAAAGATCCAACCTGGCATCTCACCCAGGTCGGCGTCCTCCTGCGGGGCTCGGTTCCCGAGATACGGGGCGCGTGGAGGGCTGACCTCCAGGCGGGCCTCTGGCAGGCCCCGGCAGCATCCATCTCACCCAGGTCGGCGTCCTCCTGCGGGGCCTGGTTCCCGAGATACGGGGCTGACCTCCAGGCGGGCCTCTGGCAGGCCCCGGCAGCATCCATCTCACCCAGGTCGGCGTCCTCCTGCGGGGCTTGGTTCCCGAGATACGGGGCTGACCTCCAGGCGGGCCTCTGGCAGGCCCCGGCAGCATCCATCTCACCCAGGTCGGCGTCCTCCTGCGGGGCCTGGTTCCCGAGATACGGGGCTGACCTCCAGGCGGGCCTCTGGCAGGCCCCGGCAGCATCCATCTCACCCAGGTCGGCGTCCTCCTGCGGGGCTCGGTTCCCGAGATACGGGGCGCGTGGAGGGCTGACCCCCAGGCCGACCTCCAAGTCAGGTTGGATCTTTGCAGTTTAAGGTAATAAAATAATCAGTCAGCAGCAGACATGATCATGAAGTATTCAGCAGATTTCAGAATCTAAATGCTTTAAATCACAAGTTTCTGCACCCGTTGACATTCCCAGGTGTAGCTCTGGACAGGTAAGTCTGATTTTAATAAATGAGACATTTTCTGAAAGGGCATGACCAGAGCTTTAAAACAAAGACAGAGTGAGGAAAATGTGACCTTGTGTTGCAAAGTCAGAGGTTTGGGTCAATTTCAAAGTGGTCTTGTTATTATGTGGATTTGGGGGAAAGTGCATCACATGTGATACTTTTGTCTGATTGACTCAAAGATCCAACCTGATCAGAATTTAATGCTGAAATATTTTAGGCATGGTTAGTTCTGGACAGAAAGGTATTTTTCTCATCCTGATAATAAACTTGTTTTTTAGCTTGGATGTACCTGGGTTTCACCTCCCCCGTCACAGACAAAGGCCTCCTAATGGGCCTCTGATGGGGGAGGCGTAACCAAGGTGCATCACAATGCCAGAATTCTGTATAAAATGACCTGCTTCTTCATGCCTTGATCATTGTTTGCTGAGACACAGAGAGGACGCTGCTGGAAGACACTGCTGGACCCTGAACTTCTATCAACTTCTTGCAATGGCTGAGGAAAACAAGTAAGTCAGACCTCTGCTGCTATTTGCCATATTTTATTGTTAAAGATGTTTTCAGTCCTACCTCTGGAAAACAGTAGTTTTCTGTACCTGAACAATGCGCTTTATCTTTGTGTTACAGGCAAGATCGTACATATGACCGCCGTGTGGTCTACTGCCTCAGGTGCTCAAAACCCACTGAGATCATTGCAACCCACCTCTCCAGGGTTTGCATGAAAAACAGCACCCCAGAGGAACGCCAACAGGAGCTAGTGAAGGCAAAAGAGTCCACCAAAATCTGGACGCGTGATGGTAGGCTGTGGGACTACGCAGACATCTGCCGCCTGTTTCCCCACAGTCTCTGTAGGCGGTCATTGGTCAAGGAGCTGAAGAGAAGAGGCTTTTTCGTGCTCAACTGCCCCCTGGACTTTGACCTGGAAGAGGAGGAGACAAGAGAAGCTGTTGCTGCCCGTCCTTCTACCTCTGCAGAGGAGCCTCCTGCCTCTGCAGAGGAGCCTCCTGCCTCTGCTGCTCCACTTCCCACAGTTAAAGAGAGGGATTCTGGAAGCAGCCAGGCAGATGAAGAGGAGGACAGCCCCTCCAGTGACCCCACATGGCAACAGTGAGTCTTTTAACTTCCACACAGAAAGGACTGAATCAGTGGTCTCCTTTTGTGAACTTGTATGAACTAAAGTTCTCTCTGCTTTCTCAGGTCAACTCCTCGTTTCTCCTCAACCGTAAGGATGAGGATGCAGGAGGAAAACCTGTACTCCAAGTTTCCACCTGAGACCACGGAGCTGGAGAAATTTAAAGCCCATTTGGAATCTGTGCTACAGATTCCAGACTGCAAACAGGAAGTAGGTGTTTGTTTTGGTTTTTCCTTTCTTGCAGCCCAGACTGGTTTCTGCTGCTCTCTCTGCATGTTCATTTCAATATGAATGGAGGCCTCACTGAGTCACTGAATGCAGCCTGATGATGTTTTTATCTGACTGTGGTTCACAGGTTGACAATGTTTCCAGGATGCTGCGCTTCATGCAGCCCACAGGGAACCAGGTGAAGCTGGATTTTCTGAAGAGCACAGCACTTCTGGCCGAGTATTTTAATGCTCTGAAGAGGGTGGGTCAGTCTGCAGCCACCCGGATAAATTATGTTAAGAGCATGATTAAGTTCGTGAAATACCTGCGGCTGGAATATGGAGCATCCGACCCTGCGATGGTGCACATGTGCACCCATTACTTGGATTTCCTGGCTGTCCTTAGGAAACCAATTTCTAAGACCCACAGCAAGGACCTTTGCAGTAAAAGGTGAGCATTTATCATTCCTAGTCCTTCCTTCTCCGTCTGCTGTTTTTAAAAGTTGGATAATAACTCAGCTTCTCCTTCTCACTGCTGTTCTGGTGCATCTTGTCTTTCAGGCACGACTACTTTGTTGGGCCAAAGACGTCAGTCTACAACTGCCAAAAAGTCCTCCGAGAGGCCAAGAAGGACGCACTGGGAGTTTATGGATGCCTCCTGAACGGTGACCCAGTCACAGATGAGGAGAAGACCCGTTACCGCTACTACTGTGAGGCCATCCTTCTCCTCGGTCATTTCCAGAGGCCAGGAGCGGTGGAGGGACTGACAGTAAGTACTTTTCCAGGCCAGGTTTTTCTCAGCATGCAGTGGACACCTTAAAACATTCCGACCATTAATGTGTTCATGGTTGTTTCTCAGGTCACAGAATGGCTCCAGAAGCTGGAGTGCAATGGGCGGGTCGTTGTGGCTGTGAAGTCCCACAAGACAGCCAACAGGCAGGTGGCTCCATTTGCCTTGACCCAGGAGGAAGCTGCTGTAAGTGACATCACTGTCCACAAATATGGACCAGAATTCATGTCCATTTCCTCCCTTTTCATTCATTTCTTCTACTCTTTGTCTCTGCAGATCATCGAGCAGTACTACCTCGCGGTCCGTTCGGATGCTCTCAGGAACTTGACCGACGGCGATGGTGAGGGGCACAACAGACTTTTTCTGGCTAACAATGGCAGACCAGTTAAAAGTGCCACCAATGACCTCCGGCGCCTGCACCAACAGTGAGTTGACACATCTAAATGCACTTCTTCCTGGCATGAGATGCATAAAGTTGGAGCAATTTGAGTAGATGAACTGAAGATATTTCAATTTCTCTTTCATTACAGCTACAAGCTGCCAAGCGTCACCAGCCAGGAGATCCGCCGTGCCATTGAAACAGAGGCAAACGCTGTGCTGACGGACGAGCAGAAGACGGGCTTGGCGTACTATCTGGCTCACACAGATAAGGTGGCTAAAGACCACTACAGGATGCGGGAGCCAGAGAGTATCTCAAACATCGCCAACTTGGTCAATCTCTTTACACACAGGTAAATAAGGTGAAACATCTAGTATCTCCCAGCTGCTTAATGTTCAGTTTTTCACTCAAGTCTCTTCATTCTACAGTTCTGATGACTCGGGAGATGACCAGCTTCGTCTTGCCACCAAAAGAGGAAGAGAAAGGGAGGGACTGTCATTTGACAAGTTCCAGGAACAGTTCCCGGTGACAATGGAGGGGAACCCTCCAAACAAAGTGAGGAGAACTGCAGCTGGCTTCGCTCCTGACAGATTTCTGTATGACAAGTGGAGAGCTGTTCAGTTCAAGATGAGGGAGAAACATCTTCTCAGTAAGTGTCGAGACACCTCTTGTCAGATATTGGTGATGAGTAACTACAGTTTTTGAACAAGAATGAATCCCAATCAATCTGGTCTATGTTACAGCTAAATGGTCCCGGCGCCCTCCGACCATCCAGAGTATAACAGCCACAATAGATAAAGAGAAGTGGCATTCAAATTGCCCTTCTGCCCAGGCCATCTTGGACAAATGGACTCCACCAGAGCAAGAAGATGTGGAGAACAGTGCGCCGCTGATGAAGCTAGTAGCAAATCAGAAGTGGAAGCATCTGGCCATTGTGGAACCATCTCCAAAGGCTGGCGAGGGAAAAGGTAACGTTTCATTCCGGCCATATTAAAATTTTCCCTGCAGTTTTTATGCTTCAGTCAATCTTGGAATCCAACCATATGTGGTCATGATATTTAATTTTTTTTTATTAAAAAAAAAAGGAGGAAAAATAACCAATTTTCTCAATTCTGACCTACAGGAGTGGTGACCACCAAGTCATTTCCCAAAAATGCAGTCATCTGTGACTACCATGGTGAGCTCATTTCTGGTGCGGAGGGGAGGAAGAGGATGAGTGACAGGAACAATGTCATGGGCTACTCGTTCTTCTTTAAGGCTGGCGGTATTGACATGTGTATTGATGCCCACAATGCCCCTTGCTCATGTCACCCTAATACAGAGACTTTTGGCAGGCTCATCAATCATTCCAGAAAAAATGCAAATGTTAGGCCTGTTCACTGCCTTATGCAGTTCTCAGAAGGACCACAAAATGTCATTTTGTTTAAGGCTACGAGAGACCTATGTGTAAACGAAGAGCTGCTGTTTGATTATGGAGTGAGAAAAAAATCATTTTCTGGAGAGGGAGCTGACCTCACATGGTTGGACAGCTAGATATTCTTTTGAAGAAAAAGCTGTGAATGTACATACTGTATATACTGTAAATACACAATAAAAAGGAACATTTGATCGCAAATCTTTTTTGGTCATTTTGGTATATTTCTACTTGAATTAGATGCTATGGGACACCTTTAAAACTTTAAAAGGATAAGGAATGATGAATATATGGCCTGGTGTTGCAAAGTTACAGCTTTGGTTGAATTTGAAAGTGGTCTTGTTACCATGTGGATTTGGGGGAAACTGGGGTGCAGTTAGAAAAATGAATAACTCTGCAATACAAGGTCACATTTTCCTCACTCTGTCTTTGTTTTAAAGCTCTGGTCATGCCCTTTCAGAAAATGTCTCATTTATTAAAATCAGACTTACCTGTCCAGAACTAACCATGCCTAAAATCTTTCAGCATTAAATCCCATCAGGTTGGATCTTTGAGTCAATCAGACAAAAGCATCACATGTGATGCACTTTCCCCCAAATCCACACGGCAACAAGACCACCTTGAAATTTAACCTAAGCTCTAACTTTGCAACACCAGGTCATATATTCATCATTCCCTATTTCTTTTAAAGCTCTGGTCATGCCCTTTCAGAAAATGTCTCATTTATTAAAATCAGACCTTCCTGGCCAGAGCTACACCTGGGAATGTCATGTAAACCTACCTGTGTGCAGTGTCCAAAATTGTCCACATTAAAAAATGAATAACTCTGCAATAAATGGTCACATTTTCTTCACTCTTTCTTTGTTTTAAAGCTCTGGTCATGCCCTTTCAGAAAATGGTTCATTTATTAAAATCGGACCTTCCTGGCCAGAGCTACACCTGGGAATGTCATGTAAACCTACCTGTGTGCAGTTTCCAAAATTGTCCACATTAAAAAATGAATAACTCTGCAATACAAGGTCACATTTTCTTCACTCTTTCTTTGTTTTAAAGCTCTGGTCATGCCCTTTCAGAAAATGTCTCATTTATTAAAATCAGACCTTCCTGGCCAGAGCTACACCTGGGAATGTCATGTAAACCTACCTGTATGCAGTTTCCAAAATTGTCCACATTAAAAAATGAATAACTCTGCAATACAAGGTCACATTTTCTTCACTCTTTCTTTGTTTTAAAGCTCTGGTCATGCCCTTTCAGAAAATGTCTAACTTATTAAAATCAGACGAATGTCCTTTACATTTAGGATGAACCAGTCAGCCTACAGACTAGGATTCAGTAACCAATAAAAATGACCAAAAAAAAGTCTTCCTTAATTACCATAAACATGTGAAAACAGTGATGCTTTATGCTATGATCAATATAATAAGTGCACTGCACAGTTTTTAGGCTTTAGCTGGTTTTCCTTGTTATGTATAATTCGAGCATCATTCAATAGGCAATATCAGACGTAACATAAAAAAAATGTTTACATAAAAATGAGAGACATTGTGGGAGGCAAATACAGAAAAATAAACATGCTTTCAAGTCTTACAATTTGGACTTGGCAGTGAATTGTTACTACCTGAAAGATGTAGAAAAATATAAGTTTTTTATTCTTAAATATCATGAACATCAAGTGTAAAACCAAATAATCAAAAAGGCCAAAGGAGCTCCCAGCCAACTTTAACACTGACCAATGTTACTTTGCTTTGATACACATTGTAAACTAACAGGCATCCCATGGGAGCAGAAAATGAGTTGCTAACAGTATGAACTGCCATCCTTTGCATCATATACTAAAGGTTTATTGGTGATATGGACACAAAGAATATGAACATACAGTAAATCATCTGTGTGTATACAGTCAAAGGATGTTTTTATAATGGCAAGAAAAGGACAAAAAACCAAAAAACCTGGTGAAGATCAAGTTTAAATTTGTTTTTGGCTTTTAGTCTGTATCACTCTTTTCCTCTTTTTGAAGCAGTCTCTTTCCAGTAAAGGGCACCGAACAGGAGCCGCGAGGGCTAGGCCGCGACGAGTAGGAGGGCCGCCGCGGTGAGCACGGAAGCCTACGAGGCGACTCGGGGTGGAGCCGCCGCGGGTGCAGATCTTGGTGGTAGTAGCAAATATTCAAACGAGAGCTTTGAAGGCCGAAGTGGAGAAGGGTTCCATGTGAACAGCAGTTGAACATGGGTCAGTCGGTCCTAAGTGATGGGCGAACGCCGTTCGGAAGCGCGGGGCGATGGCCTACGTCGCCCCCGGTCGATCGAAAGGGAGTCGGGTTCAGATCCCCGAACCTGGAGTGGCGGAGACAGGCGCCGCGAGGCGTCCAGTGCGGTAACGCAAACGAACCCGGAGAAGCTGGCGGGGGCCCCGGGGAGAGTTCTCTTTTCTTTGTGAAGGGCAGGGCGCCCTGGAATGGGTTCGCCCCGAGATAGGGGCCCAGGCCCTGGAAAGCGTCGCGGTTCCGGCGGCGTCCGGTGAGCTCTCGCTCACCTCCGGCTTGACGGACACCTTGGGGGTAGTCTTACTTTCTGCAATCTCAAAGGCTTCTTTAGTTTTCATCAACAACTCGTATAGCTCACGCTTATGAACCTGCACAGCGAAAACTTCTTTTTCCTCTTCGTCAGCACTAGAGGCAGACTTTGTTTCTTTTGTCGATGAAGTGGCTGGGGCGGGATTGCTTTTTCTTTTTTTTGACTGGCTTGGTGCCATTTTGCTGTTTGCCTTTATTTTCCTCCTCCGTCTTTCGATCCCTCCCAGGGCATGCACAAACAGATGCTTCCACTTCTGATTTGCTACTAGCTTCATCAGCGGCGCACTGTTCTCCACATCTTCTTGCTCTGGTGGAGTCCATTTGTCCAAGATGGCCTGGGCAGAAGGGCAAACAAACCCAACTCAAGAGAGCTTTTTAACCCAAGCAACAAACTAGTCTAACCAAACCAACCACTGGGTGGCGCTGGGAGAAAGCAGATTTGGAATGGAAGTTGAAGCTTTCTGAGGAGGAAAGAAAACAAACAAAAAAAGAAGAAGAAAAAAAAGTGTTACTTTAAGTCAAGGCATGTTCTTGGCAGGATGGGAGGAAATCTGAAACCGCTTACAGTCTCTTCTTGTCAAGTCATGTTACACACATCATTAATGTACGATCTTGCCTGTAACACAAAGATAAAGCGCATTGTTCAGGTACAGAACTTGACGGACACCTTGGGGGTAGTCTTACTTTCTGCAATCTCAAAGGCTTCTTTAATTTTCATCAACTACTCGTATAGCTCACGCTTATGAACCTGCACAGCGAAAACTTCTTTTTCCTCTTCGTCAGCACTAGAGGCAGACTTTGTTTTTTTTGTCGATGAAGTGGCTGGGGCGGGATTGCTTTTTCTTTTTTTTGACTGGCTTGGTGCCATTTTGCTGTTTGCCTTTATTTTCCTCCTCCGTCTTTCGACATCTAAACATTACTTTGTGTCATAACATACCACATTAGGTTTTGCGCCTCAACAATTAGTTTTCAATGCAAAAACAGGTTTTAAATATCATGTTGTAATTTTCATTCTGAAAGTCCTGTCCTTTTAAGGCAAAAAAGTTTGAGACAATGAAGCAATTTCTGAACAAGTTTTTAACTCTCCATCCCAGTGCAACTGGTTTTTAGTTGAACTGACAAACTGTTGTACAAAAACACTGTAGAAAATGTGACAACTTTGGTGCCACTCACGTTTGGGCTAACGTGCCCATAGGAAACGCAAGAATCCCACTGGAAACTCTACAACGCCTCAGCACTCCTCTATCACGGTACCAGCCGAGGAGGAGTACAGTTTTTTCTTGACAAGCCGGAAACCTGGACTCAGTTTAAGTGCGTGCCGGAAAGTCGGAGCAAAGCAGGAGCCCATGAAAAGAAAGTCCCGCAGGCTGGGCCAAGCGGTGCCGTCCTGCTTGAACACAAGAGTCAGCTCAAATGTGGGCACCACTGTGGTGTCGTATGCGATGCGCTCGAGGTGCTTGCAGCCCTTGTCCAGCTCCAGTTGGACATAGAGGACACAGCCACGCAGCCCACAGGGCTCACAAGATGCCAAACGCAGAACTTCACGAGCGATCTTCCGCGTCAGCTTCTCTGGTACCAACACAGAGGAGCAGTGCAGCGTTGTCTTCTTGGCCCGTGACAAGCAGTTTTCAAACATCTTGGCCAGCTGGTGACAGGCCCTGTCCTCTGTGATGTCTGTCGTTCTCTGGGACTCAGCTAAGCAGTGATCCCAGAAATCCAACTCTTTTTCAATGCAAACCTGGTCGTATCTTCTTTCTACCAACTCCGAAATACATTCGCTGCCTTTGGTCTTCAGTGTGCTCGTAGCAACCATGTTGATATTCTTAATTTGTCCAGGAGTGTGGAGATTTCTTCTGCTTTTTAAAAAAGCTGCCTTAAATACGTGTTAGTGCAAAATAAATTAGTTTTGAAGTTCTCTCATAAATATGTTCACACACGCACACACCACCTTCGCTCCCACACACGTACACTGACACACACACACGTAAACCTACCTGATCATTCTGATCATCTCATTACCGCTGCTCCGGCCTTAATAGGAAAACAGGACAGCTTTTGTGCAGTTTGGCCTATATTATTAAAATATTGAACACAGACATATTAAAACTAATTATTATAAATAAGACTGATATTATATGAATATTTATTATTACATAAATAAAGGAGTGTAAAACACTTACGTTCCATCCTTTTTATTTCTCCTCTTTGTACCTTTCCCCTGTCCCATGAAATCAGGCTGGTCAATCCTCCCCTTTCCAGCAGACTGGCTCCTCTGATCCATGTTCGTCCACCTTCCACCTCTGTGTTGATACATTAATTTAGCCATAATTTGTCCATCATATCAGTAGAAAACTACTGTTTTCCAGAGGTAGGACTGAAAACATCTTTAACAATAAAATATGGCAAATAGCAGCAGAGGTCTGACTTACTTGTTTTCCTCAGCCATTGCAAGAAGTTGAGAAAAGTTCAGGGTCCAGCAGCGTCCTCTCTGTTGGTCAACAATAATCAAAGCATGATGAATCACGGCCGTTTCCACGGTAAACTCCGGCATTGTGATGCACCTTGGTTACGACTCCCCCATCAGAGGCCCATTAGGAGGCCTTTGTCTGTGACGGGGGAGGTGAAACCCAGGTACATCCAAGCTAAAAAACAAGCTTAGTATGAGGATGAGAAAAATACCTTTCTGACCAGAACTAACCATGCCTAAAATCTTTCAGCATTAAATTCTGATCAGGTTGGATCTTTGAGTCAATCAGACAAAAGCATCACATGTGATGCACTTTCCCCCAAATCCACATAATAACAAGACCACTTTGAAATTGACCCAAACCTCTGACTTTGCAACACAAGGTCACATTTTCTTCACACTTTCTTTGTTTTAAAGCTCTGGTCATGCCCTTTCAGAAAATGTCTCAGTTATTAAAATCAGACCTTCCTGGCCAGAGCTACACCTGGGAATGTCATGTAAACCTACCTGTATGCAGTTTCCAAAATTGTCCACATTAAAAAATGAATAACTCTGCAATACAAGGTCACATTTTCTTCACTCTTTCTTTGTTTTAAAGCTCTGGTCATGCCCTTTCAGAAAATGTCTCATTTATTAAAATCAGACCTTCCTGGCCAGAGCTACACCTGGGAATGTCATGTAAACCTACCTGTGTGCAGTTTCCAAAATTGTCCACATTAAAAAATTAATAACTCTGCAATACAAGGTCACATTTTCTTCACTCTTTCTTTGTTTTAAAGCTCTGGTCATGCCCTTTCAGAAAATGTCTCATTTATTAAAATCAGACCTTCCTGGCCAGAGTTACACCTGGGAATGTCATGTAAACCTACCTGTGTGCAGTTTCCAAAATTGTCCACATTAAAAAATTAATAACTCTGCAATACAAGGTCACATTTTCTTCACACTTTCTTTGTTTTAAAGCTCTGGTCATGCCCTTTCAGAAAATGTCTCATTTATTAAAATCAGACTTACCTGTCCAGAACTAACCATGCCTAAAATCTTTCAGCATTAAATCCCATCAGGTTGGATCTTTGAGTCAATCAGACAAAAGCATCACATGTGATGCACTTTCCCCCAAATCCACACGGCAACAAGACCACTTTGAAATTTAACCTAAGCTCTAACTTTGCAACACCAGGTCATATATTCATCATTCCCTATTTCTTTTAAAGCTCTGGTCATGCCCTTTCAGAAAATGTCTCATTTATTAAAATCGGACCTTCCTGGCCAGAGCTACACCTGGGAATGTCATGTAAACCTACCTGTGTGCAGTGTCCAAAATTGTCCACATTAAAAAATTAATAACTCTGCAATACAAGGTCACATTTTCTTCACTCTTTCTTTGTTTTAAAGCTCTGGTCATGCCCTTTCAGAAAATGTCTCATTTATTAAAATCAGACCTTCCTGGCCAGAGCTACACCTGGGAATGTCATGTAAACCTACCTGTATGCAGTTTCCAAAACTGTCCACATTAAAAAATTAATAACTCTGCAATACAAGGTCACATTTTCTTCACTCTTTCTTTGTTTTAAAGCTCTGGTCATGCCCTTTCAGAAAATGTCTCATTTATTAAAATCTGACCTTCCTGTCCAGAACTAACCATGCCTAAAATCAGACAAAAGCATCACGTATGATGCAGTTTCCCCCCTGCTCTGCTGCTACCACACCCCTCATTAACTTGACTACTCGCACCTGCTGCTCTCCTGCTCAGCCGCTCCTATCAAGCTGGTTTATAAGCAGCTTCACTCCACTCAGTCATTGCCAGATTGTCTTTGCCTGACTCTCCAGCATTTGCTCACGGATTGTTTTCCTGTTGCCAACCCAGCTTGCCTCTGGCCTCCGCCTCACGTCTCTGCCCTGGTAACCCACCAGCCTTCTGCCTTTGGATTGGAGTTTTTGCCTGGTTTCACATGACACCCCCATTACCTTGGACGGAGAGATTGATTTGGCTGTTCGCGTTGATCTTCGTATCCAGAGCCGTAGAAGAGACCCCAAGGGGGTTCACGCCCTTTTCCACCTCACACCCATGGGGGGCCTGCTGCTGTCAACTCTGTCCCTTTGGGTCAGCAGGCCGGGGATTCTGAGCCCATGCAACTGGGTCGCACTTCCCTCTCCTTGGAAGAGAAGAAGCGGCTTGCCCTAAGAAAGGGGCCCGTGGCCCCCTCCGAGTTTTTGGCTCACGTCTCTTTGCATGTCCCCGACAGGAAACTGAAGGCGTGAATGTGAGCCAATCTTAAAGCCAGTCTTTTTTTGACCTGTTTGTAAATTTTACAGAATGACTTTGAGGTGCTCGGCCTTTTTTCTAACACCTGCTCTCCCTCTCTGTACAGAACTGAAGGAAGAACCTTGTTTCTACCCTTTTCTTTGCTAAATCAGAGGAGACGTTTGATTCGTGTTGTACATAGTGTAAGACGCCGCTGCTTCTTCGCGGAGAATCTGTAGGATAGTGTGTCATACTGTGAGAGAGGGAACAAAGTGAAGATAATCTGCCATTAATGGACAGCTGAATGTTATTGCAGTCTGGATTGTGTTGGTTCGCTGCTGTTAATAAAGACGTTGCTGCTACAGAGGAACTTGATTCTGCGTGCTGCTATTGAGTTCACTCCATATCTGTTACAATGGTAACACGACCACTTTCAAATTCAACTAAAGCTCTAACTCTGCAACACCAGGTCATATATTATCATTCCTTATTTATTTTATAATTTATAATCTATCCTTATAAGACCACTTTGACCCAAACCTCTGACTTTGGGTCAGATATTAAACACAGAATTAGAAGATATTTATTATATATACACTGTCAAACGTAAGAATGAACATTAAAACTAATTATATATATATATATGATAATTAAAGTGAAATAAATATAGGAGTTTAAAACGCCTTTCCTGTCTGTTCTTCACTACCTTCACAGGACCTTCACTGGTCAGGGATGAGGGTGCAATCTTGCCTGCGTTTCTCATTATTAAAAGCTTTATCAACTTTGTGTTGCAGCTTCTTTATTTCTTTCACATTCCGCTCCATGTTGCAGCTTTATATATATATATATATATATATATATCTATATATATATATTTATATATACAAATATATATAATTTTTTAAAAAATACATCCAAGTCGGAGAGCTATATATATATATCTATATCTATATCTATATAGTTATATTTACAAATATATATCATTTTTTAAAAAATACATCCAAGTCGGAGAGCCTCAAAAACATAACAATTAAAATTACAATCTGCATATGCAAACATCTACTGTAGTGTGTGTACTCACCGTTGAGTCAGCAGGTGGAGTTCCTGTGAAAGTTGCATCCTCCCTACTCTTTTCCCATGGCTCCACAAACCTGCTATTGTCCACTTTCTAAGGAGTCGTCTGCTCCTCTCTGTGTGAAAATTACTGATAACTTACACTCGAGCAATGTGTGTGTGTGAGTTGAAACATCAGTCCAGCCAACGTCCTTGACTTTTCTCATCAGGAACTCTGTCCTTATTCTGTGCCTCTGTGTGCCTGTTTTTACTTCTGTTATAGAGTCACATTGGGTCATAATAAAATAATCTCTTGGTTACATATTAAATAATTATAATGAATGAAATAATATGTAAGATTACACTTGTCATTAAAATGATAGAATAAGTAAGAATATACTGTGATTAAAAATGAAAGAATATGTGAAATATACTTCAGGACACATTTTAATTTAAATTGGTGAAGTGTAGGAGTAAAAACTCGCATGTCTTCATTAACAGAGTATTTTGGGGCTGAGAACGAACTTAGTTAAACTCTGCCTTTAATTAATATTGCTTTAAGAGGAGGGAGACTCCCCCCTGCACCTGGCTCCACCCTCCTGCACAATCTGCTTGCAGTCACATCAGAGTCTGCATAAGGATGGAGAGGTTTCACAGACGGCTCGCGATGCTTCGTGTACATCACCTGAAGTGTGAAGAGCGTTATATGAGGGCCATTTCAGAGCAGGTAAGATATCATTTTCTGGTTCAATATGGAAAATATTGTTTTTAAATGTAGCTTAGTGGATAGTTTATGATAGAAAAGGCCACTATTTCAGGTGTTCTTCAACCCAGTGGTATGTTCAGTCAGATTCTACCTTCAGCTGTGTCTAAGGCCTTCCACTGTTACAACTTATTTATGGATATTCATGTACATTATTTCTGCTTCTATTGTTTTGGTTCTTTATCACTTTAGGATGTTTTGTGTCTGTTACAGGGGGAAGATGAGTGTGTCAGACAGAGAGGCGGAGGAGAAGATGGAGAGGCAAATAAAAGTAGGTTTAAAAACATTTGTCTGTATGAGCTCTGATATTCAGACATAATGCCATTATAGTAAGTCAGGTTTTATAGTGAGGACTTTATTATTATGATGGAATAAGAAATCAGAAATATGAAGTGTAAATTCTATAAATGTTTCTTGTGTTCCAATCAAGGTTCTGACACCAAAAAAAGGCCTTCATCTTGTGAAGAGGACAGTGCACACGGGAAAGGTCAGCTGAAAGGTCAGCTGAATCTTGATTTTAAACATTTGTCTGTATGAGCTCTGATATTCAGACATAATGCCATTATAGTAAGTCAGGTTTTATAGTGAGGACTTTATTATTATGATGGAATAAGAAATCAGAAATATGAAGTGTAAATTCTATAAATGTTTATTGTGTTCCAATCAAGGTTCTGGCACCAAAAAAAGGCCTTCATCTTGTGAAGAGGACAGTGCACACGGGAAAGGTCAGCTGAATCTTGATTTTAAAATGGTTGATAATTAGTTGCTTTCCTCATCCATAAGCAGTAATGCTGAGTTTTTATTCGAACAGATGATCGACTGGAAGACCTGGAAAGGCCTGGAAAGAAGACCAAGAAAGCCTAATAAATATTGTGCCTTTAAATAAAACATGTTCTAAGAATCTATTGTTCAGCTTGTTCACTTTTTTTATCAGTGCTGTTCACCAGTACACAGTTCATGATCACTTCAAGGTATTAAATTAAAGAAAATTTTCTTAAAGTTATACTTTTTTTTATTTGACATTCAGACAAAGCCTGGTCATACCTTTTCAGAATATCATTTATTACAGTCAGACCTCCCTGGCCAAAACCGTTCTGTATTACTGAAAGGTTGATGTAAATAATTTGTATATATGACCTACCTGTAAAAACGAAGTTCAAAGGCAAAGTTCCGCGGATCATTTGTGGATGAAGAGTCTTTGGTGACCCCACAACTTTAAACATAGAAATAACACTGAAATCATACCAAATTTCGTAGGCACCTGGTTATTTTGTCTGTTTGTCTTACCTTCATAGCAAGAATAGAATATATATATATATATATATATATATATATATATATATATATATATACTAGACCGCTTTCATAAAATGTCTCATTTATTAAAATCAGACCTTCCTGGCCAGAGCTACACCTGGGAATGTCATGTAAACCTACCTGTGTGCAGTTTCCAAAATTGTCCACATTAAAAAATGAATAACTCTGCAATAAATGGTCACATTTATTGCATTCATAATAAAATAATCTCTTGGTTACATATTAAATCATTATAATAAATGAAATAATATGTAAGATTACACTTGTGATTAAAATGATAGAATAAGTAAGAATATACTGTGATTAAAAATGAAAGAATATGTGAAATATACTTCAGGACACATTTTAATTTAAATTGGTGAAGTGTAGGAGTAAAAACTCGCATGTCTTCATTAACAGAGTATTTTGGGGCTGAGAACGAACTTAGTTAAACTCTGCCTTTAATTAATATTGCTTTAAGAGGAGGGAGACTCCCCCCTGCACCTGGCTCCACCCTCCTGCACAATCTGCTTGCAGTCACATCAGAGTCTGCATAAGGATGGAGGGGTTTGACAGACGGCCCGTGATGCTTCGTTTACTTCACCTGAAATGTGAAGCGCGTTATATGAGGACGCTTTTAGAGCAGGTAAGATATCATTTTCTGGTTCAATATGGAAAATATTGTTTTTAAATGTAGCTTAGTGGATAGTTTATGATAGAAAAGGCCACTATTTCAGGTGTTCTTCAACCCAGTGGTATGTTCAGTCAGATTCTACCTTCAGCTGTGTCTAAGGCCTTCCACTGTTACAACTTATTTATGGATATTCATGTACATTATTTCTGCTTCTATTGTTTTGGTTCTTTATCACTTTAGGATGTTTTGTGTCTGTTACAGGGGGAAGATGAGTGTGTCAGACAGAGAGGCGGAGGAGAAGATGGAGAGGCAAATAAAAGTAGGTTTAAAAACATTTGTCTGTATGAGCTCTGATATTCAGACATAATGCCATTATAGTAAGTCAGGTTTTATAGTGAGGACTTTATTATTATGATGGAATAAGAAATCAGAAATATGAAGTGTAAATTCTATAAATGTTTCTTGTGTTCCAATCAAGGTTCTGACACCAAAAAAAGGCCTTCATCTTGTGAAGAGGACAGTGCACACGGGAAAGGTCAGCTGAATCTTGATTTTAAACATTTGTCTGTATGAGCTCTGATATTCAGACATAATGCCATTATAGTAAGTCAGGTTTTATAGTGAGGACTTTATTATTATGATGGAATAAGAAATCAGAAATATGAAGTGTAAATTCTATAAATGTTTCTTGTGTTCCAATCAAGGTTCTGGCACCAAAAAAAGGCCTTCATCTTGTGAAGAGGACAGTGCACACGGGAAAGGTCAGCTGAAAGGTCAGCTGAATCTTGATTTTAAACATTTGTCTGTATGAGCTCTGATATTCAGACATAATGCCATTATAGTAAGTCAGGTTTTATAGTGAGGACTTTATTATTATGATGGAATAAGAAATCAGAAATATGAAGTGTAAATTCTATAAATGTTTCTTGTGTTCCAATCAAGGTTCTGGCACCAAAAAAAGGCCTTCATCTTGTGAAGAGGACAGTGCACACGGGAAAGGTCAGCTGAATCTTGATTTTAAAATGGTTGATAATTAGTTGCTTTCCTCATCCATAAGCAGTAATGCTGAGTTTTTATTCGAACAGATGATCGACTGGAAGACCTGGAAAGGCCTGGAAAGAAGACCAAGAAAGCCTAATAAATATTGTGCCTTTAAATAAAACATGTTCTAAGAATCTATTGTTCAGCTTGTTCACTTTTTTTATCAGTGCTGTTCACCAGTACACAGTTCATGATCACTTCAAGGTATTAAATTAAAGAAAATTTTCTTAAAGTTATACTTTTTTTTATTTGACATTCAGACAAAGCCTGGTCATACCTTTTCAGAATATCATTTATTACAGTCAGACCTCCCTGGCCAAAACCGTTCTGTATTACTGAAAGGTTGATGTAAATAATTTGTATATATGACCTACATGTAAAAACGAAGTTCAAAGGCAAAGTTCCGCGGATCATTTGTGGATGAAGAGTCATTGGTGGCCCCACAACTTTAAACATAGAAATAACACTGAAATCATACCAAATTTCGTAGGCACCTGGTTATTTTGTCTGTTTGTCTTACCTTCATAGCAAGAATAGAATATATATATATATATATATATATATATATATATATATATATATATATATATATATACTAGACCGCTTTCATAAAATGTCTCATTTATTAAAATCAGACCTTCCTGGCCAGAGCTACACCTGGGAATGTCATGTAAACCTACCTGTGTGCAGTTTCCAAAATTGTCCACATTAAAAAATGAATAACTCTGCAATAAATGGTCACATTTATTGCATTCATAATAAAATAATCTCTTGGTTACATATTAAATAATTATAATGAATGAAATAATATGTAAGATTACACTTGTGATTAAAATGATAGAATAAGTAAGAATATACTGTGATTAAAAATGAAAGAATATGTGAAATATACTTCAGGACACATTTTAATTTAAATTGGTGAAGTGTAGGAGTAAAAACTCGCATGTCTTCACTAACAGAGTATTTTGGGGCTGAGAACGAACTTAGTTAAACTCTGCCTTTAATTAATATTGCTTTAAGAGGAGGGAGACTCCCCCCTGCACCTGGCTCCACCCTCCTGCACAATCTGCTTGCAGTCACATCAGAGTCTGCATAAGGATGGAGGGGTTTGACACACGGCCCGTGATGCTTGTTGTACGTTACGATAAGTGGGAAGAGCGTTACATGATGACGCTTTCAGAGCAGGTAAGATATCATTTTCTGGTTCAATATGGAAAATATTGTTTTTAAATGTAGCTTAGTGGATAGTTTATGATAGAAAAGGCCACTATTTCAGGTGTTCTTCAACCCAGTGGTATGTTCAGTCAGATTCTACCTTCAGCTGTGTCTAAGGCCTTCCACTGTTACAACTTATTTATGGATATTCATGTACATTATTTCTGCTTCTATTGTTTTGGTTCTTTATCACTTTAGGATGTTTTGTGTCTGTTACAGGGGGAAGATGAGTGTGTCAGACAGAGAGGCGGAGGAGAAGATGGAGAGGCAAATAAAAGTAGGTTTAAAAACATTTGTCTGTATGAGCTCTGATATTCAGACATAATGCCATTATAGTAAGTCAGGTTTTATAGTGAGGACTTTATTATTATGATGGAATAAGAAATCAGAAATATGAAGTGTAAATTCTATAAATGTTTCTTGTGTTCCAATCAAGGTTCTGACACCAAAAAAAGGCCTTCATCTTGTGAAGAGGACAGTGCACACGGGAAAGGTCAGCTGAAAGGTCAGCTGAATCTTGATTTTAAACATTTGTCTGTATGAGCTCTGATATTCAGACATAATGCCATTATAGTAAGTCAGGTTTTATAGTGAGGACTTTATTATTATGATGGAATAAGAAATCAGAAATATGAAGTGTAAATTCTATAAATGTTTCTTGTGTTCCAATCAAGGTTCTGACACCAAAAAAAGGCCTTCATCTTGTGAAGAGGACAGTGCACACGGGAAAGGTCAGCTGAAAGGTCAGCTGAATCTTGATTTTAAACATTTGTCTGTATGAGCTCTGATATTCAGACATAATGCCATTATAGTAAGTCAGGTTTTATAGTGAGGACTTTATTATTATGATGGAATAAGAAATCAGAAATATGAAGTGTAAATTCTATAAATGTTTCTTGTGTTCCAATCAAGGTTCTGGCACCAAAAAAAGGCCTTCATGTTGTGGGGAGATGTGCACTGTCAGCTGAAAGGTCAGCTGAATCTTGATTTTAAACATTTGTCTGTATGAGCTCTGATATTCAGACATAATGCCATTATAGTAAGTCAGGTTTTATAGTGAGGACTTTATTATTATGATGGAATAAGAAATCAGAAATATGAAGTGTAAATTCTATAAATGTTTCTTGTGTTCCAATCAAGGTTCTGGCACCAAAAAAAGGCCTTCATGTTGTGGGGAGATGTGCACTGTCAGCTGAAAGGTCAGCTGAATCTTGATTTTAAACATTTGTCTGTATGAGCTCTGATATTCAGACATAATGCCATTATAGTAAGTCAGGTTTTATAGTGAGGACTTTATTATTATGATGGAATAAGAAATCAGAAATATGAAGTGTAAATTCTATAAATGTTTATTGTGTTCCAATCAAGGTTCTGGCACCAAAAAAAGGCCTTCATGTTGTGAAGAGGACAGTGCACACGGGAAAGGTCAGCTGAATCTTGATTTTAAAATGGTTGATAATTAGTTGCTTTCCTCATCCATAAGCAGTAATGCTGAGTTTTTATTCAAACAGATGATCGACTGGAAGACCTGGAAAGGCCTGGAAAGAAGACCAAGAAAGCCTAATAAATATAGTGCCTTTAAATAAAACATGTTCTAAGAATCTATTGTTCAGCTTGTTCACTTTTTTTATCAGTGCTGTTCACCAGTACACAGTTCATGATCACTTCAAGGTATTAAATTAAAGAAAATTTTCTTAAAGTTATACTTTTTTTTTATTTGACATTCAGACAAAGCCTGGTCATACCTTTTCAGAATATCATTTATTACAGTCAGACCTCCCTGGCCAAAACCGTTCTGTATTACTGAAAGGTTGATGTAAATAATTTGTATATATGACCTACATGTAAAAACGAAGTTCAAAGGCAAAGTTCCGCGGATCATTTGTGGATGAAGAGTCTTTGGTGGCCCCACAACTTTAAACATAGAAATAACACTGAAATCATACCAAATTTCGTAGGCACCTGGTTATTTTGTCTGTTTGTCTTACCTTCATAGCAAGAATAGAATATATATATATATATATATATATATATATATATATATATATATATATGGACTTGTACTTCTATAGTGCTTTTCTAGTCCTGAGCTACAGCCGCCCCACAAACCAATTACACCAGACCAAAAAAGGGACTGAAATTACTTGACTTTATCAAACTGAAACAAGACAGGCACTTTAAAAAAAACAAACAAAACAGATTAGTGTGTATTGTTTAGCAGGTTTACAGTGGGACATTTTGAAATAAGAACACAAGGCAGCTGCACAGATACAAGAGAACAAGAAAACTCTAAAAAGCATAAAAAAAGAAATCTTGTTCCTAGTCTATATATAAGCCAGGGATGGCTTATATATCTATCTGCGCGGGGGGTCGAGCGCCACGGGGAAGCGGTCTAGTCGGCCGCGGCCCACGCGCCTTCCTCCGCCCCCGCTCGGCGTCCAAAGCCTCTCGGCCTCCCTTCCCCGCCCGACCCTCCCCCTTCCCCGGGGGGGTGGTGGTGGTGGTGGTGGTGGGAGGTGGACGGCGGGTCCGGTCGGGTCCGGGTTGTCGGTTGCTTTTTCGGCGCAACTGCCAGGTTTGCTCCTCTCTGCAGGTTTGGAAACATGGTGAAGGAAAGATATACACAGGAAAGTTCGTGTTAGTCTTATCAAGTTCGTTCGTGGTCAGAGTCAGAAACCACAAAGTCTCCAAAGACTTTACCAGGAGACGGTGAAACAAACAATTCTGTGGAAAAGCACAGCAACTGTTTTTTTTTTTTGTGGAAACAAGTCATGATGGATTTCAGTGAAAAATAGATAATTTTTTAAAAAATACATCCAAGTCGGAGAGCCTCAAAAACGTAACACTTAAAATTACAATCTGCATACGCAAACATCTGCTGTAGTGTGTGTACTCACCACTTGGAATTTCTCCAGCTCGCCCACTTCTGCCAGAAGTCTGTTGACAAGGGAGAAGCCATCGTCCTCCCAGGGATGGCTTATATATAGATATATACATATCTATATATAAATATATCTATATCTATATATAAAAATTAATCTTGTGAAGAGGACAGTGCACACGGGAAAGGTCAACTGGTCATTTTGTCTGTTTGTCTTACCTTCATAGCAGGAATAGAATATCGGCGTCCAAAGCCTCTCAGCCTCCCTTCCCCGCCCGACCCTCCCCCTTCCTCGGGGTGGTGGTGGTGGTGGTCTTATCAAGTTCGTTCGTGGTCAGAGTCAGAAACCACAAAGTCTCCAAAGACTTTACCAGGAGACGGTGAAACAAACAATTCTGTGGAAAAGCACAGCAACTGTTTTTTTTTTTTGTGGAAACAAGTCATGATGGATTTCAGTGAAAAATAGATAATTTTTTAAAAAATACATCCAAGTCGGAGAGCCTCAAAAACGTAACACTTAAAATTACAATCTGCATATGCAAACATCTGCTGTAGTGTGTGTACTCACCACTTGGAATTTCTCCAGCTCGCCCACTTCTGGCAGAAGTCTGTTGACAAGGGAGAAGCCATCGTCCTCCCAGGGATGGCTTATATATAGATATATACATATCTATATATAAATATATCTATATATAAATATAGGTTCTGACCCAAAAAAGAGGCCTTAATCTTGTGAAAGGACAACTGGTTATTTTGTTATATCTATAAATATCTCTATCCATATCTATCTATATAGATCTATATCAATCAATCTCTATCTCTATCCCTATAAGATTAACATGATCGTCCATGAAGAAGGATTAGTTGTTTGACATTATTCTGATGTGTTGTATAAATATATATATATATACATACACATATATAAATATATATATATATATATATATATATATATATATATATATATATATATATATATATATATGTACAGATTTTTTGCTGTCACAGCTAACATAAAGCAGGTTGGCTGTCCTACCTTGGCTATATATACATATCTATCTTTATATATATATATATTTATATCTATATATATGTATATGTATATCACAACTAGGAATTTCTCCAGCTCGCCCACTTCTGCCAGAAGTCTGTTGACAAGGGAGAAGCCATCGTCCTCCCACGGATGAGTTAAGCCTCTTCCTCCAGCCAAAAATACTGGACACAGCCAGTTGCTCCAATTAACTTTTGAAGTTGGATCCATACATCCATCACTGATCTAGCTCTGGCTGGATATTTTAAATCTGAAACAGTTATTATTGAAGAATATATCATTAAAATATCAAATAGACAGTAGGAAAGAATTAACAGATGTTTATTATATACACACAGTCAAACATAAAGAACATTAAAACTATTTATAATTAATAAAATGTATAAGAAATGACTAATTATGAAATATTAAACTATTTATTAAACTAAACTGAAGTAAAGAGGAGTTATCTTGCGGCACGGCTTTCATTCATATTTCTTTTTTTTGTTTTGTTTTATCTACTGATCAGGCAAAAAAAAAGAAGGAATTTAAATCAAGCTATAACCGCACATATGATGCGCTTTTTGTTTATGTGCGATTTTTGCTGTCACAGATAACAGAAGGCAGGTTGGCTGTCTTACCTTGGCTACAGGCTTTCTTTTGGTTCACTGCGAACTGGGGATTGCAGGTTCCTTCAGTGAACACGGGTAGTGTCTCAGACATCTGAAACAATTATTAAATATTATTATATGATTAAAATATTAAATACAACACATTGAAAATTTAATAACTCTGCAATACAAGACCATGCCTTCATCATTTCTTATTTCCTTTAAAGCTCTGGTCATGCCCTTTCAGAAAATGTCTCATTTATTAAAATCGGACCTTCCTGGCCAGAGCTACACCTGGGAATGTCATGTAAACCTACCTGTATGCAGTGTCCAAAATTGTCCACATTAAAAAATGAATAACTCTGCAATACAAGGTCACATTTTCTTCACTCTTTCTTTGTTTTAAAGCTCTGGTCATGCCCTTTCAGAAAATGTCTCATTTATTAAAATCAGACCTTCCTGGCCAGAGCTACACCTGGGAATGTCATGTAAACCTACCTGTATGCAGTTTCCAAAACTGTCCACATTAAAAAATGAATAACTCTGCAATACAAGGTCACATTTTCTTCACTCTTTCTTTGTTTTAAAGCTCTGGTCATGCCCTTTCAGAAAATGTCTCACTTATTAAAATCAGACCTTCCTGGCCAGAGCTACACCTGGGAATGTCATGTAAACCTACCTGTATGCAGTTTCCAAAACTGTCCACATTAAAAAATTAATAACTCTGCAATAAATGGTCACATTTTCTTCACTCTTTCTTTGTTTTAAAGCTCTGGTCATGCCCTTTCAGAAAATGTCTCACTTATTAAAATCGGACCTTCCTGGCCAGAGCTACACCTGGGAATGTCATGTAAACCTACCTGTATGCAGTTTCCAAAACTGTCCACATTAAAAAATGAATAACTCTGCAATACAAGGTCACATTTTCTTCACTCTTTCTTTGTTTTAAAGCTCTGGTCATGCCCTTTCAGAAAATGTCTCATTTATTAAAATCAGACCTTCCTGGCCAGAGCTACACCTGGGAATGTCATGTAAACCTACCTGTATGCAGTTTCCAAAACTGTCCACATTAAAAAATGAATAACTCTGCAATACAAGGTCACATTTTCTTCACTCTTTCTTTGTTTTAAAGCTCTGGTCATGCCCTTTCAGAAAATGGTTCATTTATTAAAATCAGACTTACCTGTCCAGAACTAACCATGCCTAAAATCTTTCAGCATTAAATCCCATCAGGTTGGATCTTTGAGTCAATCAGACAAAAGCATCACATGTGATGCAGTTTCCCCCAAATCCACACGGCAACAAGACCACTTTGAAATTTAACCTAAGCTCTAATTTTGCAACACCAGGTCATATATTCATCATTCCCTATTTCTTTTAAAGCTCTGGTCATGCCCTTTCAGAAAATGTCTCACTTATTAAAATCAGACCTTCCTGGCCAGAGCTACACCTGGGAATGTCATGTAAACCTACCTGTGTGCAGTTTCCAAAATTGTCCACATTAAAAAATGAATAACTCTGCAATAAATGGTCACATTTATTGCATTCATAATAAAATAATCTCTTGGTTACATATTAAATAATTATAATAAATGAAATAATATGTAAGATTACACTTGTGATTAAAATGATAGAATAAGTAAGAATATACTGTGATTAAAAATGAAAGAATATGTGAAATATACTTCAGGACACATTTTAATTTAAATTGGTGAAGTGTAGGAGTAAAAACTCGCATGTCTTCATTAACAGAGTATTTTGGGGCTGAGAACGAACTTAGTTAAACTCTGCCTTTAATTAATATTGCTTTAAGAGGAGGGAGACTCCCCCCTGCACCTGGCTCCACCCTCCTGCACAATCTGCTTGCAGTCACATCAGAGTCTGCATAACGATGGAGAGGTTTCACAGACGGCCCGTGATGCTTCTTGTACAGCGTTACATGAGGACGCTTTCAGAGCAGGTAAGATATCATTTTCTGGTTCAATATGGAAAATATTGTTTTTAAATGTAGCTTAGTGGATAGTTTATGATAGAAAAGGCCACTATTTCAGGTGTTCTTCAACCCAGTGGTATGTTCAGTCAGATTCTACCTTCAGCTGTGTCTAAGGCCTTCCACTGTTACAACTTATTTATGGATATTCATGTACATTATTTCTGCTTCTATTGTTTTGGTTCTTTATCACTTTAGGATGTTTTGTGTCTGTTACAGGGGGAAGATGAGTGTGTCAGACAGAGAGGCGGAGGAGAAGATGGAGAGGCAAATAAAAGTAGGTTTAAAAACATTTGTCTGTATGAGCTCTGATATTCAGACATAATGCCATTATAGTAAGTCAGGTTTTATAGTGAGGACTTTATTATTATGATGGAATAAGAAATCAGAAATATGAAGTGTAAATTCTATAAATGTTTATTGTGTTCCAATCAAGGTTCTGACACCAAAAAAAGGCCTTCATCTTGTGAAGAGGACAGTGCACACGGGAAAGGTCAGCTGAATCTTGATTTTAAACATTTGTCTGTATGAGCTCTGATATTCAGACATAATGCCATTATAGTAAGTCAGGTTTTATAGTGAGGACTTTATTATTATGATGGAATAAGAAATCAGAAATATGAAGTGTAAATTCTATAAATGTTTCTTGTGTTCCAATCAAGGTTCTGGCACCAAAAAAAGGCCTTCATCTTGTGAAGAGGACAGTGCACACGGGAAAGGTCAGCTGAATCTTGATTTTAAACATTTGTCTGTATGAGCTCTGATATTCAGACATAATGCCATTATAGTAAGTCAGGTTTTATAGTGAGGACTTTATTATTATGATGGAATAAGAAATCAGAAATATGAAGTGTAAATTCTATAAATGTTTCTTGTGTTCCAATCAAGGTTCTGGCACCAAAAAAAGGCCTTCATCTTGTGAGGAGATGTGCACTGTCAGCTGAAAGGTCAGCTGAATCTTGATTTTAAACATTTGTCTGTATGAGCTCTGATATTCAGACATAATGCCATTATAGTAAGTCAGGTTTTATAGTGAGGACTTTATTATTATGATGGAATAAGAAATCAGAAATATGAAGTGTAAATTCTATAAATGTTTCTTGTGTTCCAATCAAGGTTGTGGCACCAAAAAAAGGCCTTCATCTTGTGAAGAGGACAGTGCACACGGGAAAGGTCAGCTGAATCTTGATTTTAAAATGGTTGATAATTAGTTGCTTTCCTCATCCATAAGCAGTAATGCTGAGTTTTTATTCGAACAGATGATCGACTGGAAGACCTGGAAAGGCCTGGAAAGAAGACCAAGAAAGCCTAATAAATATAGTGCCTTTAAATAAAACATGTTCTAAGAATCTATTGTTCAGCTTGTTCACTTTTTTTATCAGTGCTGTTCACCAGTACACAGTTCATGATCACTTCAAGGTATTAAATTAAAGAAAATTTTCTTAAAGTTATACTTTTTTTTATTTGACATTCAGACAAAGCCTGGTCATACCTTTTCAGAATATCATTTATTACAGTCAGACCTCCCTGGCCAAAACCGTTCTGTATTACTGAAAGGTTGATGTAAATAATTTGTATATATGACCTACATGTAAAAACGAAGTTCAAAGGCAAAGTTCCGCGGATCATTTGTGGATGAAGAGTCTTTGGTGGCCCCACAACTTTAAACATAGAAATAACACTGAAATCATACCAAATTTCGTAGGCACCTGGTTATTTTGTCTGTTTGTCTTACCTTCATAGCAAGAATAGAATATATATATATATATATATAAATAGATAGATATATATATATATATATATATATACTAGACCGCTTTCATAAAATGTCTCATTTATTAAAATCAGACCTTCCTGGCCAGAGCTACACCTGGGAATGTCATGTAAACCTACCTGTATGCAGTTTCCAAAATTGTCCACATTAAAAAATGAATAACTCTGCAATACAAGGTCACATTTTCTTCACTCTTTCTTTGTTTTAAAGCTCTGGTCATGCCCTTTCAGAAAATGTCTCATTTATTAAAATCAGACCTTCCTGGCCAGAGCTACACCTGGGAATGTCATGTAAACCTACCTGTATGCAGTTTCCAAAATTGTCCACATTAAAAAATGAATAACTCTGCAATAAATGGTCACATTTTCTTCACTCTTTCTTTGTTTTAAAGCTCTGGTCATGCCCTTTCAGAAAATGTCTCATTTATTAAAATCAGACCTTCCTGGCCAGAGCTACACCTGGGAATGTCATGTAAACCTACCTGTGTGCAGTTTCCAAAACTGTCCACATTAAAAAATTAATAACTCTGCAATACAAGGTCACATTTTCTTCACTCTTTCTTTGTTTTAAAGCTCTGGTCATGCCCTTTCAGAAAATGTCTCCTTTATTAAAATCTGACCTTCCTGTCCAGAACTAACCATGCCTAAAATCAGACAAAAGCGTCACGTATGATGCAGTTTCCCCCCTGCTCTGCTGCTACCACACCCCTCATTAACTTGACTACTCGCACCTGCTGCTCTCCTGCTCAGCCGCTCCTATCAAGCTGGTTTATAAGCAGCTTCACTCCACTCAGTCATTGCCAGATTGTCTTTGCCTGACTCTCCAGCATTTGCTCACGGATTGTTTTCCTGTTGCCAACCCAGCTTGCCTCTGGCCTCCGCCTCACGTCTCTGCCCTGGTAACCCACCAGCCTTCTGCCTTTGGATTGGAGTTTTTGCCTGGTTTCACATGACACCCCCATTACCTTGGACGGAGAGATTGATTTGGCTGTTCGCGTTGATCTTCGTATCCAGAGCCGTAGAAGAGACCCCAAGGGGGTTCACGCCCTTTTCCACCTCACACCCATGGGGGGCCTGCTGCTGTCAACTCTGTCCCTTTGGGTCAGCAGGCCGGGGATTCTGAGCCCATGCAACTGGGTCGCACTTCCCTCTCCTTGGAAGAGAAGAAGCGGCTTGCCCTAAGAAAGGGGCCCGTGGCCCCCTCCGAGTTTTTGGCTCACGTCTCTTTGCATGTCCCCGACAGGAAACTGAAGGCGTGAATGTGAGCCAATCTTAAAGCCAGTCTTTTTTGGACCTGTTTGTAAATTTTACAGAATGACTTTGAGGTGCTCGGCCTTTTTTCTAACACCTGCTCTCCCTCTCTGTACAGAACTGAAGGAAGAACCTTGTTTCTACCCTTTTCTTTGCTAAATCAGAGGAGACGTTTGATTCGTGTTGTACATAGTGTAAGACGCCGCTGCTTCTTCGCGGAGAATCTGTAGGATAGTGTGTCATACTGTGAGAGAGGGAACAAAGTGAAGATAATCTGCCATTAATGGACAGCTGAATGTTATTGCAGTCTGGATTGTGTTGGTTCGCTGCTGTTAATAAAGACGTTGCTGCTACAGAGGAACTTGATTCTGCGTGCTGCTATTGGGTTCACTCCATATCTGTTACAATGGTAACACGACCACTTTCAAATTCAACTAAAGCTCTAACTCTGCAACACCAGGTCATATATTATCATTCCTTATTTATTTTATAATTTATAATCTATCCTTATAAGACCACTTTGACCCAAACCTCTGACTTTGGGTCAGATATTAAACACAGAATTAGAAGATATTTATTATATATACACTGTCAAATGTAAGAATGAACATTAAAACTAATTATATATATATATATATATATATATATATATATGATAATTGAATAATTAAAGTGAAATAAATATAGGAGTTTAAAACGCCTTTCCTGTCTGTTCTTCACTACCTTCACAGGACCTTCACTGGTCAGGGATGAGGGTGCAATCTTGCCTGCGTTTCTCATTATTAAAAGCTTTATCAACTTTGTGTTGCAGCTTCTTTATTTCTTTCACATTCCGCTCCATGTTGCAGCTTTATATATATATATATATATATATATCTATATATATATATTTATATATACAAATATATATAATTTTTTAAAAAATACATCCAAGTCGGAGAGCTATATATATATATCTATATCTATATAGTTATATTTACAAATATATATCATTTTTTAAAAAATACATCCAAGTCGGAGAGCCTCAAAAACATAACAATTAAAATTACAATCTGCATATGCAAACATCTACTGTAGTGTGTGTACTCACCGTTGAGTCAGCAGGTGGAGTTCCTGTGAAAGTTGCATCCTCCCTACTCTTTTCCCATGGCTCCACAAACCTGCTATTGTCCACTTTCTAAGGAGTCGTCTGCTCCTCTCTGTGTGAAAATTACTGATAACTTACACTCGAGCAATGTGTGTGTGTGAGTTGAAACATCAGTCCAGCCAACGTCCTTGACTTTTCTCATCAGGAACTCTGTCCTTATTCTGTGCCTCTGTGTGCCTGTTTTTACTTCTGTTATAGAGTCACATTGGGTCATAATAAAATAATCTCTTGGTTACATATTAAATAATTATAATGAATGAAATAATATGTAAGATTACACTTGTGATTAAAATGATAGAATAAGTAAGAATATACTGTGATTAAAAATGAAAGAATATGTGAAATATACTTCAGGACACATTTTAATTTAAATTGGTGAAGTGTAGGAGTAAAAACTCGCATGTCTTCATTAACAGAGTATTTTGGGGCTGAGAACGAACTTAGTTAAACTCTGCCTTTAATTAATATTGCTTTAAGAGGAGGGAGACTCCCCCCTGCACCTGGCTCCACCCTCCTGCACAATCTGCTTGCAGTCACATCAGAGTCTGCATAAGGATGGAGGGGTTTGACAAACAGCTCGTGATGCTTCGTTTACATCACCTGGAGTGTGAAGAGCGTTACATGAGGACGCTTTTAGAGCAGGTAAGATATCATTTTCTGGTTCAATATGGAAAATATTGTTTTTAAATGTAGCTTAGTGGATAGTTTATGATAGAAAAGGCCACTATTTCAGGTGTTCTTCAACCCAGTGGTATGTTCAGTCAGATTCTACCTTCAGCTGTGTCTAAGGCCTTCCACTGTTACAACTTATTTATGGATATTCATGTACATTATTTCTGCTTCTATTGTTTTGGTTCTTTATCACTTTAGGATGTTTTGTGTCTGTTACAGGGGGAAGATGAGTGTGTCAGACAGAGAGGCGGAGGAGAAGATGGAGAGGCAAATAAAAGTAGGTTTAAAAACATTTGTCTGTATGAGCTCTGATATTCAGACATAATGCCATTATAGTAAGTCAGGTTTTATAGTGAGGACTTTATTATTATGATGGAATAAGAAATCAGAAATATGAAGTGTAAATTCTATAAATGTTTCTTGTGTTCCAATCAAGGTTCTGACACCAAAAAAAGGCCTTCATGTTGTGAAGAGGACAGTGCACACGGGAAAGGTCAGCTGAATCTTGATTTTAAACATTTGTCTGTATGAGCTCTGATATTCAGACATAATGCCATTATAGTAAGTCAGGTTTTATAGTGAGGACTTTATTATTATGATGGAATAAGAAATCAGAAATATGAAGTGTAAATTCTATAAATGTTTCTTGTGTTCCAATCAAGGTTCTGGCACCAAAAAAAGGCCTTCATGTTGTGGGGAGAAGTGCACTGTCAGCTGAAAGGTCAGCTGAATCTTGATTTTAAAATGGTTGATAATTAGTTGCTTTCCTCATCCATAAGCAGTAATGCTGAGTTTTTATTCGAACAGATGATCGACTGGAAGACCTGGAAAGGCCTGGAAAGAAGACCAAGAAAGCCTAATAAATATTGTTCCTTTAAATAAAACATGTTCTAAGAATCTATTGTTCAGCTTGTTCACTTTTTTTATCAGTGCTGTTCACCAGTACACAGTTCATGATCACTTCAAGGTATTAAATTAAAGAAAATTTTCTTAAAGTTATACTTTTTTTTATTTGACATTCAGACAAAGCCTGGTCATACCTTTTCAGAATATCATTTATTACAGTCAGACCTCCCTGGCCAAAACCGTTCTGTATTACTGAAAGGTTGATGTAAATAATTTGTATATATGACCTACATGTAAAAACGAAGTTCAAAGGCAAAGTTCCGCGGATCATTTGTGGATGAAGAGTCTTTGGTGGCCCCACAACTTTAAACATAGAAATAACACTGAAATCATACCAAATTTCGTAGGCACCTGGTTATTTTGTCTGTTTGTCTTACCTTCATAGCAAGAATAGAATATATATATATATATATATATATATATATATATATATATATATATATATATATGGACTTGTACTTCTATAGTGCTTTTCTAGTCCTGAGCTACAGCCGCCCCACAAACCAATTACACCAGACCAAAAAAGGGACTGAAATTACTTGACTTTATCAAACTGAAACAAGACAGGCACTTTAAAAAAAACAAACAAAACAGATTAGTGTGTATTGTTTAGCAGGTTTACAGTGGGACATTTTGAAATAAGAACACAAGGCAGCTGCACAGATACAAGAGAACAAGAAAACTCTAAAAAGCATAAAAAAAGAAATCTTGTTCCTAGTCTATATATAAGCCAGGGATGGCTTATATATCTATCTGCGCGGGGGGTCGAGCGCCACGGGGAAGCGGTCTAGTCGGCCGCGGCCCACGCGCCTTCCTCCGCCCCCGCTCGGCGTCCAAAGCCTCTCGGCCTCCCTTCCCCGCCCGACCCTCCCCCTTCCCCGGGGGGGTGGTGGTGGTGGTGGTGGTGGGAGGTGGACGGCGGGTCCGGTCGGGTCCGGGTTGTCGGTTGCTTTTTCGGCGCAACTGCCAGGTTTGCTCCTCTCTGCAGGTTTGGAAACATGGTGAAGGAAAGATATACACAGGAAAGTTCGTGTTAGTCTTATCAAGTTCGTTCGTGGTCAGAGTCAGAAACCACAAAGTCTCCAAAGACTTTACCAGGAGACGGTGAAACAAACAATTCTGTGGAAAAGCACAGCAACTGTTTTTTTTTTTTGTGGAAACAAGTCATGATGGATTTCAGTGAAAAATAGATAATTTTTTAAAAAATACATCCAAGTCGGAGAGCCTCAAAAACGTAACACTTAAAATTACAATCTGCATATGCAAACATCTGCTGTAGTGTGTGTACTCACCACTTGGAATTTCTCCAGCTCGCCCACTTCTGCCAGAAGTCTGTTGACAAGGGAGAAGCCATCGTCCTCCCAGGGATGGCTTATATATAGATATATACATATCTATATATAAATATATCTATATCTATATATAAATGTATATCTATACCTATCTATCTATATCTATAAATATCTCTATCCATATGTATCTATATCTTGATCTATATCGATCTATCTCTATCTCTATCCCTATCTCTATCTCTATTGAGAGAGAGGGATATATATATATATATACATACATATATATATATATATATATATATATATACAGATTTTTTGCTGTCACAGATAACAGAAGGCAGGTTGGCTGTCTTACCTTGGCTACAGGCTTTCTTTTGGTTCACTGCGAACTGGGGATTGCAGGTTCCTTCAGTGATATATATATATTTATATATATATATATAGATATATAAATATATCTATATATATATATATATATATATATATATATATATATATATATATATATATATATATATACAGATTTTTTGCTGTCACAGATAACAGAAGGCAGGTTGGCTGTCTTACCTTGGCTACAGGCTTTCTTTTGGTTCACTGCGAACTGGGGATTGCAGGTTCCTTCAGTGATATATATATATTTATATATATATATATAGATATATAAATATATATATATATATATATATATATATATATATATATATATATATATATATATACAGATTTTTTGCTGTCACAGATAACAGAAGGCAGGTTGGCTGTCTTACCTTGGCTACAGGCTTTCTTTTGGTTCACTGCGAACTGGGGATTGCAGGTTCCTTCAGTGATATATATATATTTATATATATATAGATAGATATATAAATATATCTATATATATATATATATATATATATATATATATATATATATATATATATATATATATACAGATTTTTTGCTGTCACAGATAACAGAAGGCAGGTTGGCTGTCTTACCTTGGCTACAGGCTTTCTTTTGGTTCACTGCGAACTGGGGATTGCAGGTTCCTTCAGTGATATATATATATTTATATATATATATATAGATATATAAATATATATATATATATATATATATATATATATATATATATATATATATATATATATATATATACAGATTTTTTGCTGTCACAGATAACAGAAGGCAGGTTGGCTGTCTTACCTTGGCTACAGGCTTTCTTTTGGTTCACTGCGAACTGGGGATTGCAGGTTCCTTCAGTGATATATATATATTTATATATATATAGATAGATATATAAATATATCTATATATATATATATATATATATATATATATATATATATATATATACAGATTTTTTGCTGTCACAGATAACAGAAGGCAGGTTGGCTGTCTTACCTTGGCTACAGGCTTTCTTTTGGTTCACTGCGAACTGGGGATTGCAGGTTCCTTCAGTGATATATATATATTTATATATATATAGATAGATATATAAATATATCTATATATATATATATATATATATATATATATATATATACAGATTTTTTGCTGTCACAGATAACAGAAGGCAGGTTGGCTGTCTTACCTTGGCTACAGGCTTTCTTTTGGTTCACTGCGAACTGGGGATTGCAGGTTCCTTCAGTGATATATATATATATTTATATATATATATATAGATATATAAATATATCTATATATAAATATAGGTTCTGACCTGAAAAAGAGTCCTTAATCTTGTGAAAGGACAACTGGTTATTTTGTCTGTTTGTCTTACCTTCATAGCAGGAATAGAATATCGGCGTCCTCCCTTCCCCGCCCGACCCTCCCCCTTCCCCGGGGGGGTGGTGGTGGTGGTGGTGGTGGTGGGAGGTGGACGGCGAGGTTCCTTCAGTGATATATATATATTTATATATATATATATATCTATATATATATATCTATATATAAATATAGGTTCTGACCTGAAAAAGAGGCCTTAATCTTGTGAAGAGTTCAGTGCACACGGGAAAGGTCAACTCGTTATTTTGTCTGTTTGTCTTACCTTCATAGCAGGAATATGAGAAAAGTATGAAAATTCCTAAGACAACCCAGGCTAACCAGTCCAGCAACCACCTTCCTCACTACTCCAGAAGCTACCCAACAGTTCAGGCAAGTTTTGAAAGAAAAAAAAAATGGAGAGGTCAACTGGTTACTTTGTTATATCTATAAATATCTCTATCCATATCTATATATCTATCCATATCTATCTATATAGATCTATATCGATCAATCTCTATCTCTATCACTATCTCTCTATATATATATATATAACATAAAGCAGGTTGGCTGTCTTACCTTGGCTATATATACATATCTATCTTTATATATATATATATATATATATATATATATATATATATATATATATATATATATATAGATATATATGTATATGTATATCACAACTAGGAATTTCTCCAGCTCGCCCACTTCTAGCAGAAGTCTGTTGACAAGGGAGAAGCCATCGTCCTCCCAGGGATGGCTTATATATAGATATATACATATCTATATATAAATATATCTATATCTATATATAAATGTATATCTATACCTATCTATCTATATCTATAAATAGCTCTATCCATATGTATCTATATCTTGATCTATATCGATCTATCTCTATCTCTATCCCTATTGAGAGAGAGGGATATATATATATATACATACATATATATATATATATATATACAGATTTTTTGCTGTCACAGATAACAGAAGGCAGGTTGGCTGTCTTACCTTGGCTACAGGCTTTCTTTTGGTTCACTGCGAACTGGGGATTGCAGGTTCCTTCAGTGAACACGGGTAGTGTCTCAGACATCTGAAACAATTATTAAATATTATTATATGATTAAAATATTAAATACAACACATTGAAAATTTAATAACTCTGCAATACAAGGTCACATTTTCTTCACTCTTTCTTTGTTTTAAAGCTCTGGTCATGCCCTTTCAGAAAATGTCTCATTTATTAAAATCAGACCTTCCTGGCCAGAGCTACACCTGGGAATGTCATGTAAACCTACCTGTGTGCAGTTTACAAAATTATCCACATTAAAAAATTAATAACTCTGCAATACAAGGTCACATTTTCTTCACTCTTTCTTTGTTTTAAAGCTCTGGTCATGCCCTTTCAGAAAATGTCTCACTTATTAAAATCAGACTTACCTGTCCAGAACTAACCATGCCTAAAATATTTCAGCATTAAATCCCATCAGGTTGGATCTTTGAGTCAATCAGACAAAAGCATCACATGTGATGCACTTTCCCCCAAATCCACACGGCAACAAGACCACTTTGAAATTCAACCTAAGCTCTAACTTTGCAACACCAGGTCATATATTCATCATTCCCTATTTCTTTTAAAGCTCTGGTCATGCCCTTTCAGAAAATGTCTCATTTATTAAAATCGGACCTTCCTGGCCAGAGCTACACCTGGGAATGTCATGTAAACCTACCTGTATGCAGTGTCCAAAATTGTCAACATTAAAAAATGAATAACTCTGCAATACAAGGTCACATTTTCTTCACTCTTTCTTTGTTTTAAAGCTCTGGTCATGCCCTTTCAGAAAATGTCTCATTTATTAAAATCAGACCTTCCTGGCCAGAGCTACACCTGGGAATGTCATGTAAACCTACCTGTATGCAGTGTCCAAAATTGTCCACATTAAAAAATGAATAACTCTGCAATAAATGGTCACATTTTCTTCACTCTTTCTTTGTTTTAAAGCTCTGGTCATGCCCTTTCAGAAAATGTCTCATTTATTAAAATCAGACCTTCCTGGCCAGAGCTACACCTGGGAATGTCATGTAAACCTACCTGTGTGCAGTGTTTAAAATTGTCCACATTAAAAAATGAATAACTCTGCAATAAATGGTCACATTTTCTTCACTCTTTCTTTGTTTTAAAGCTCTGGTCATGCCCTTTCAGAAAATGTCTCATTTATTAAAATCGGACCTTCCTGGCCAGAGCTACACCTGGAAATGTCATGTAAACCTACCTGTATGCAGTTTCCAAAATTGTCCACATTAAAAAATGAATAACTCTGCAATACAAGGTCACATTTTCTTCACTCTTTCTTTGTTTTAAAGCTCTGGTCATGCTCTTTCAGAAAATGTCTCATTTATTAAAATCGGACCTTCCTGGCCAGAGCTACACCTGGGAATGTCATGTAAACCTACCTGTGTGCAGTGTTTAAAATTGTCCACATTAAAAAATGAATAACTCTGCAATACAAGGTCAGATTTTCTTCACTCCTTCTTTGTTTTAAAGCTCTGGTCATGCCCTTTCAGAAAATGTCTCATTTATTAAAATCAGACCTTCCTGGCCAGAGCTACACCTGGGAATGTCATGTAAACCTACCTGTGTGCAGTGTCCAAAATTGTCCACATTAAAAAATGAATAACTCTGCAATAAATGGTCACATTTTCTTCACTCTTTCTTTGTTTTAAAGCTCTGGTCATGCCCTTTCAGAAAATGTCTCACTTATTAAAATCAGACTTACCTGTCCAGAACTAACCATGCCTAAAATCTTTCAGCATTAAATCCCATCAGGTTGGATCTTTGAGTCAATCAGACAAAAGCATCACATGTGATGCACTTTCCCCCAAATCCACACGGCAACAAGACCACTTTGAAATTCAACCTAAGCTCTAACTTTGCAACACCAGGTCATATATTCATCATTCCCTATTTCTTTTAAAGCTCTGGTCATGCCCTTTCAGAAAATGTCTCATTTATTAAAATCAGACCTTCCTGGCCAGAGCTACACCTGGGAATGTCATGTAAACCTACCAGTGTGCAGTGTCCAAAATTGTCCACATTAAAAAATGAATAACTCTGCAATACAAGGTCACATTTTCTTCACTCTTTCTTTGTTTTAAAGCTCTGGTCATGCCCTTTCATAAAATGTCTCATTTATTAAAATCGGACCTTCCTGGCCAGAGCTACACCTGGGAATGTCATGTAAACCTACCTGTGTGCATTGTCCAAAATTGTCCACATTAAAAAATGAATAACTCTGCAATACAAGGTCACATTTTCTTCACTCTTTCTTTGTTTTAAAGCTCTGGTCATGCCCTTTCAGAAAATGTCTCATTTATTAAAATCGGACCTTCCTGGCCAGAGCTACACCTGGAAATGTCATGTAAACCTACCTGTGTGCAGTGTTTAAAATTGTCCACATTAAAAAATGAATAACTCTGCAATAAATGGTCACATTTTCTTCACTCTTTCTTTGTTTTAAAGCTCTGGTCATGCCCTTTCAGAAAATGTCTCATTTATTAAAATCGGACCTTCCTGGCCAGAGCTACACCTGGAAATGTCATGTAAACCTACCTGTGTGCAGTGTTTAAAATTGTCCACATTAAAAAATGAATAACTCTGCAATACAAGGTCAGATTTTCTTCACTCCTTCTTTGTTTTAAAGCTCTGGTCATGCCCTTTCAGAAAATGTCTCATTTATTAAAATCAGACCTTCCTGGCCAGAGCTACACCTGGGAATGTCATGTAAACCTACCTGTGTGCAGTGTCCAAAATTGTCCACATTAAAAAATGAATAACTCTGCAATAAATGGTCACATTTTCTTCACTCTTTCTTTGTTTTAAAGCTCTGGTCATGCCCTTTCAGAAAATGTCTCATTTATTAAAATCAGACCTTCCTGGCCAGAGCTACACCTGGGAATGTCATGTAAACCTACCTGTATGCAGTTTCCAAAACTGTCCACATTAAAAAATGAATAACTCTGCAATACAAGGTCACATTTTCTTCACTCTTTCTTTGTTTTAAAGCTCTGGTCATGCCCTTTCAGAAAATGTCTCACTTATTAAAATCAGACTTACCTGTCCAGAACTAACCATGCCTAAAATCTTTCAGCATTAAATCCCATCAGGTTGGATCTTTGAGTCAATCAGACAAAAGCATCACATGTGATGCACTTTCCCCCAAATCCACACGGCAACAAGACCACTTTGAAATTCAACCTAAGCTCTAACTTTGCAACACCAGGTCATATATTCATCATTCCCTATTTCTTTTAAAGCTCTGGTCATGCCCTTTCAGACAATGGTTCATTTATTAAAATCAGACCTTCCTGGCCAGAGCTACACCTGGGAATGTCATGTAAACCTACCAGTGTGCAGTGTCCAAAATTGTCCACATTAAAAAATGAATAACTCTGCAATACAAGGTCACATTTTCTTCACTCTTTCTTTGTTTTAAAGCTCTGGTCATGCCCTTTCAGAAAATGTCTCATTTATTAAAATCGGACCTTCCTGGCCAGAGCTACACCTGGGAATGTCATGTAAACCTACCTGTGTGCATTGTCCAAAATTGTCCACATTAAAAAATGAATAACTCTGCAATACAAGGTCACATTTTCTTCACTCTTTCTTTGTTTTAAAGCTCTGGTCATGCCCTTTCATAAAATGTCTCATTTATTAAAATCGGACCTTCCTGGCCAGAGCTACACCTGGGAATGTCATGTAAACCTACCTGTGTGCATTGTCCAAAATTGTCCACATTAAAAAATGAATAACTCTGCAATACAAGGTCACATTTTCTTCACTCCTTCTTTGTTTTAAAGCTCCGGTCATGCCCTTTCAGAAAATGTCTCATTTATTAAAATCAGACCTTCCTGGCCAGAGCTACACCTGGGAATGTCATGTAAACCTACCTGTATGCAGTGTCCAAAATTGTCCACATTAAAAAATGAATAACTCTGCAATAAATGGTCACATTTTCTTCACTCTTTCTTTGTTTTAAAGCTCTGGTCATGCCCTTTCAGAAAATGTCTCATTTATTAAAATCAGACCTTCCTGGCCAGAGCTACACCTGGGAATGTCATGTAAACCTACCTGTGTGCAGTTTCCAAAATTGTCCACATTAACAAATGAATAACTCTGCAATACAAGGTCACATTTTCTTCACTCTTTCTTTGTTTTAAAGCTCTGGTCATGCCCTTTCAGAAAATGTCTCATTTATTAAAATCAGACCTTCCTGGCCAGAGCTACACCTGGGAATGTCATGTAAACCTACCTGTGTGCAGTGTCCAAAATTGTCCACATTAAAAAATGAATAACTCTGCAATAAATGGTCACATTTTCTTCACTCTTTCTTTGTTTTAAAGCTCTGGTCATGCCCTTTCAGAAAATGTCTCATTTATTAAAATCAGACCTTCCTGGCCAGAGCTACACCTGGGAATGTCATGTAAACCTACCTGTGTGCAGTGTCCAAAATTGTCCACATTAAAAAATGAATAACTCTGCAATAAATGGTCACATTTTCTTCACTCTTTCTTTGTTTTAAAGCTCTGGTCATGCCCTTTCAGAAAATGGTTCATTTATTAAAATCGGACCTTCCTGGCCAGAGCTACACCTGGGAATGTCATGCAAACCTACCTGTGTGCAGTTTCCAAAATTGTCCACATTAAAAAATGAATAACTCTGCAATAAATGGTCACATTTTCTTCACTCTTTCTTTGTTTTAAAGCTCTGGTCATGCCCTTTCAGAAAATGTCTCATTTATTAAAATCAGACCTTCCTGGCCAGAGCTACACCTGGGAATGTCATGTAAACCTACCTGTATGCAGTTTCCAAAATTGTCCACATTAAAAAATGAATAACTCTGCAATAAATGGTCACATTTTCTTCACTCTTTCTTTGTTTTAAAGCTCTGGTCATGCCCTTTCAGAAAATGTCTCATTTATTAAAATCGGACCTTCCTGGCCAGAGCTACACCTGGGAATGTCATGTAAACCTACCTGTGTGCAGTGTCCAAAATTGTCCACATTAAAAAATGAATAACTCTGCAATACAAGGTCACATTTTCTTCACTCTTTCTTTGTTTTAAAGCTCTGGTCATGCCCTTTCAGAAAATGTCTCATTTATTAAAATCGGACCTTCCTGGCCAGAGTTACACCTGGGAATGTCATGTAAACCTACCTGTGTGCATTGTCCAAAATTGTCCACATTAAAAAATGAATAACTCTGCAATACAAGGTCACATTTTCTTCACTCTTTATTTCTTTTAAAGCTCTGGTCATGCCCTTTCGGAAAATGGTTCATTTATTAAAATCAGACCTTCCTGGCCAGAGCTACACCTGGGAATGTCATGTAAACCTACCTGTGTGCAGTTTCCAAAATTGTCCACCTTAAAAAATGAATAACTCTGCAATAAATGGTCACATTTTCTTCACTCTTTCTTTGTTTTAAAGCTCTGGTCATGCCCTTTCAGAAAATGTCTCATTTATTAAAATCGGACCTTCCTGGCCAGAGCTACACCTGGGAATGTCATGTAAACCTACCTGTGTGCAGTGTTTAAAATTGTCCACATTAAAAAATGAATAACTCTGCAATAAATGGTCACATTTTCTTCACTCTTTCTTTGTTTTAAAGCTCTGGTCATGCCCTTTCAGAAAATGTCTCATTTATTAAAATCAGACCTTCCTGGCCAGAGCTACACCTGGGAATGTCATGTAAACCTACCTGTGTGCAGTTTCCAAAATTGTCCACATTAAAAAATGAATAACTCTGCAATAAATGGTCACATTTTCTTCACTCTTTCTTTGTTTTAAAGCTCTGGTCATGCCCTTTCAGAAAATGTCTCATTTATTAAAATCAGACCTTCCTGGCCAGAGCTACACCTGGGAATGTCATGTAAACCTACCTGTATGCAGTTTCCAAAATTGTCCACATTAAAAAATGAATAACTCTGCAATAAATGGTCACATTTTCTTCACTCTTTCTTTGTTTTAAAGCTCTGGTCATGCCCTTTCAGAAAATGTCTCATTTATTAAAATCGGACCTTCCTGGCCAGAGCTACACCTGGGAATGTCATGTAAACCTACCTGTGTGCAGTGTCCAAAATTGTCCACATTAAAAAATGAATAACTCTGCAATACAAGGTCACATTTTCTTCACTCTTTCTTTGTTTTAAAGCTCTGGTCATGCCCTTTCAGAAAATGTCTCATTTATTAAAATCAGACCTTCCTGGCCAGAGTTACACCTGGGAATGTCATGTAAACCTACCTGTGTGCATTGTCCAAAATTGTCCACATTAAAAAATGAATAACTCTGCAATACAAGGTCACATTTTCTTCACTCTTTATTTCTTTTAAAGCTCTGGTCATGCCCTTTCTGAAAATGGTTCATTTATTAAAATCAGACCTTCCTGGCCAGAGCTACACCTGGGAATGTCATGTAAACCTACCTGTGTGCAGTTTCCAAAATTGTCCACCTTAAAAAATGAATAACTCTGCAATAAATGGTCACATTTTCTTCACTCTTTCTTTGTTTTAAAGCTCTGGTCATGCCCTTTCAGAAAATGTCTCATTTATTAAAATCGGACCTTCCTGGCCAGAGCTACACCTGGGAATGTCATGTAAACCTACCTGTGTGCAGTGTCCAAAATTGTCCACATTAAAAAATGAATAACTCTGCAATAAATGGTCACATTTTCTTCACTCTTTCTTTGTTTTAAAGCTCTGGTCATGCCCTTTCAGAAAATGTCTCATTTATTAAAATCGGACCTTCCTGGCCAGAGCTACACCTGGGAATGTCATGTAAACCTACCAGTGTGCAGTGTCCAAAATTGTCCACATTAAAAAATGAATAACTCTGCAATACAAGGTCACATTTTCTTCACTCTTTCTTTGTTTTAAAGCTCTGGTCATGCCCTTTCAGAAAATGTCTCATTTATTAAAATCGGACCTTCCTGGCCAGAGTTACACCTGGGAATGTCATGTAAACCTACCTGTGTGCAGTTTCCAAAATTGTCCACATTAAAAAATGAATAACTCTGCAACACAAGGTCACATTTTCTTCACTCTTTCTTTGTTTTAAAGCTCTGGTCATGCCCTTTCAGAAAATGTCTCATTTATTAAAATCGGACCTTCCTGGCCAGAGTTACACCTGGGAATGTCATGTAAACCTACCTGTGTGCAGTTTCCAAAATTGTCCACATTAAAAAATGAATAACTCTGCAACACAAGGTCACATTTTCTTCACTCCTTCTTTGTTTTAAAGCTCTGGTCATGCCCTTTCAGAAAATGGTTCATTTATTAAAATCGGACCTTCCTGGCCAGAGCTACACCTGGGAATGTCATGTAAACCTACCTGTGTGCATTGTCCAAAATTGTCCACATTAAAAAATGAATAACTCTGCAATAAATGGTCACATTTTCTTCACTCTTTCTTTGTTTTAAAGCTCTGGTCATGCCCTTTCAGAAAATGTCTCATTTATTAAAATCAGACCTTCCTGGCCAGAGCTACACCTGGGAATGTCATGTAAACCTACCTGTGTGCAGTGTCCAAAATTGTCCACATTAAAAAATGAATAACTCTGCAATAAATGGTCACATTTTCTTCACTCTTTCTTTGTTTTAAAGCTCTGGTCATGCCCTTTCAGAAAATGTCTCATTTATTAAAATCAGACCTTCCTGGCCAGAGCTACACCTGGGAATGTCATGTAAACCTACCTGTATGCAGTTTCCAAAATTGTCCACATTAAAAAATGAATAACTCTGCAATACAAGGTCACATTTTCTTCACTCTTTCTTTGTTTTAAAGCTCTGGTCATGCCCTTTCAGAAAATGTCTCATTTATTAAAATCGGACCTTCCTGGCCAGAGCTACACCTGGGAATGTCATGTAAACCTACCTGTGTGCAGTGTCCAAAATTGTCCACATTAAAAAATGAATAACTCTGCAATAAATGGTCACATTTTCTTCACTCTTTCTTTGTTTTAAAGCTCTGGTCATGCCCTTTCAGAAAATGTCTCATTTATTAAAATCGGACCTTCCTGGCCAGAGTTACACCTGGGAATGTCATGTAAACCTACCTGTGTGCATTGTCCAAAATTGTCCACATTAAAAAATGAATAACTCTGCAATACAAGGTCACATTTTCTTCACTCTTTCTTTGTTTTAAAGCTCTGGTCATGCCCTTTCAGAAAATGGTTCATTTATTAAAATCAGACCTTCCTGGCCAGAGCTACACCTGGGAATGTCATGTAAACCTACCTGTATGCAGTTTCCAAAATTGTCCACATTAAAAAATGAATAACTCTGCAATACAAGGTCAGATTTTCTTCACTCTTTCTTTGTTTTAAAGCTCTGGTCATGCCCTTTCAGAAAATGTCTCATTTATTAAAATCAGACCTTCCTGGCCAGAGCTACACCTGGGAATGTCATGTAAACCTACCTGTGTGCAGTTTCCAAAATTGTCCACATTAAAAAATGAATAACTCTGCAATACAAGGTCACATTTTCTTCACTCTTTCTTTGTTTTAAAGCTCTGGTCATGCCCTTTCAGAAAATGTCTCATTTATTAAAATCAGACCTTCCTGGCCAGAGCTACACCTGGGAATGTCATGTAAACCTACCTGTATGCAGTTTCCAAAATTGTCCACATTAAAAAATGAATAACTCTGCAATACAAGGTCACATTTTCTTCACTCTTTCTTTGTTTTAAAGCTCTGGTCATGCCCTTTCAGAAAATGTCTCATTTATTAAAATCAGACCTTCCTGGCCAGAGCTACACCTGGGAATGTCATGTAAACCTACCTGTGTGCAGTTTCCAAAATTGTCCACATTAAAAAATTAATAACTCTGCAATACAAGGTCACATTTTCTTCACTCTTTCTTTGTTTTAAAGCTCTGGTCATGCCCTTTCAGAAAATGTCTCATTTATTAAAATCAGACCTTCCTGGCCAGAGCTACACCTGGGAATGTCATGTAAACCTACCTGTGTGCAGTGTTTAAAATTGTCCACATTAAAAAATTAATAACTCTGCAATACAAGGTCACATTTTCTTCACTCTTTCTTTGTTTTAAAGCTCTGGTCATGCCCTTTCAGAAAATGCCTCATTTATTAAAATCGGACCTTCCTGGCCAGAGCTACACCTGGGAATGTCATGTAAACCTACCTGTGTGCAGTTTCCAAAATTGTCCACATTAAAAAATGAATAACTCTGCAATAAATGGTCACATTTTCTTCACTCTTTCTTTGTTTTAAAGCTCTGGTCATGCCCTTTCAGAAAATGTCTCATTTATTAAAATCGGACCTTCCTGGCCA
>NC_136626.1:42172631-42175131 GCF_933228915.1 Telmatherina bonti | reverse complement strand
TGCCTGGGTGTGTGGAGGCGTCTGACTCTGCTCTGGAGCTCCTTTCCCCGCTGCGGAGCCGCGTGCCTGGAGCTCCTTTCCCCGCTGTGGAGCCGCGTGCCTGGGTGTGTGGAGGCGTCTGACTCTGCTCTGGAGCTCCTTTCCCCGCTGCGGAGCCGCGTGCCTGGAGCTCCTTTCCCCGCTGCGGGAGCCGCGTGCCTGGAGCTCCTTTCCCCGCTGTGGAGCCGCGTGCCTGGGTGTGTGGAGGCGTCTGACTCTGCTCCGGAGCTCCTTTCCCCGCTGTGGAGCCGCGTGCCTGGGTGTGTGGAGGCGTCTGACTCTGCTCTGGAGCTCCTTTCCCCGCTGTGGAGCCGCGTGCCTGGAGCTCCTTTCCCCGCTGTGGAGCCGCGTGCCTGGAGCTCCTTTCCCCGCTGATGAGCCGCGTGCCTGGGTGTGTGGAGGCGTCTGACTCTGCTCTGGAGCTCCTTTCCCCGCTGTGGAGCCGCGTGCCTGGGTGTGTGGAGGCGTCTGACTCTGCTCTGGAGCTCCTTTCCCCGCTGTGGAGCCGCGTGCCTGGGTGTGTGGAGGCGTCTGACTCTGCTCTGGAGCTCCTTTCCCCGCTGTGGAGCCGCGTGCCTGGAGCTCCTTTCCCCGCTGTGGAGCCGCGTGCCTGGAGCTCCTTTCCCCGCTGATGAGCCGCGTGCCTGGGTGTGTGGAGGCGTCTGACTCTGCTCTGGAGCTCCTTTCCCCGCTGTGGAGCCGCGTGCCTGGGTGTGTGGAGGCGTCTGACTCTGCTCTGGAGCTCCTTTCCCCGCTGTGGAGCCGCGTGCCTGGGTGTGTAGAGGCGTCTGACTCTGCTGTGGAGCTCCTTTCCCCGCTGCGGAGCCGCGTGCCTGGGTTGTGGAGGCGTCTGACTCTGCTCTGGAGCTCCTTTCCCGCTGATGAGCCGCTGATGAGCCGCGTGCCTGGGGTGTGTGGAGGCGTCTGACTCTGCTCTGGAGCTCCTTTCCCCGCTGCGGAGCCGCGTGCCTGGGTGTGTGGAGGCGTCTGACTCTGCTCTGGAGCTCCTTTCCCCGCTGTGGAGCCGCGTGCCTGGAGCTCCTTTCCCCGCTGTGGAGCCGCGTGCCTGGAGCTCCTTTCCCCGCTGTGGAGCCGCGTGCCTGGGTGTGTGGAGGCGTCTGACTCTGCTGTGGAGCTCCTTTCCCCGCTGCGGAGCCGCGTGCCTGGGTGTGTGGAGGCGTCTGACTCTGCTCTGGAGCTCCTTTCCCCGCTGATGAGCCGCGTGCCTGGGTGTGTGGAGGCGTCTGACTCTGCTCTGGAGCTCCTTTCCCCGCTGTGGAGCCGCGTGCCTGGGTGTGTGGAGGCGTCTGACTCTGCTCTGGAGCTCCTTTCCCCGCTGTGGAGCCGCGTGCCTGGAGCTCCTTTCCCCGCTGTGGAGCCGCGTGCCTGGGTGTGTGGAGGCGTCTGACTCTGCTCTGGAGCTCCTTTCCCCGCTGTGGAGCCGCGTGCCTGGGTGTGTGGAGGCGTCTGACTCTGCTGTGGAGCTCCTTTCCCCGCTGCAGAGCCGCGTGCCTGGGTGTGTGGAGGCGTCTGACTCTGCTCTGGAGCTCCTTTCCCCGCTGCGGAGCCGCGTGCCTGGGTGTGTGGAGGCGTCTGACTCTGCTCTGGAGCTCCTTTCCCCGCTGATGAGCCGCTGATGAGCCGCGTGCCTGGGTGTGTGGAGGCGTCTGACTCTGCTCTGGAGCTCCTTTCCCCGCTGCGGAGCCGCGTGCCTGGGTGTGTGGAGGCGTCTGACTCTGCTCTGGAGCTCCTTTCCCCGCTGTGGAGCCGCGTGCCTGGAGCTCCTTTCCCCGCTGTGGAGCCGCGTGCCTGGGTGTGTGGAGGCGTCTGACTCTGCTCTGGAGCTCCTTTCCCCGCTGCGGAGCCGCGTGCCTGGGTGTGTGGAGGCGTCTGACTCTGCTCTGGAGCTCCTTTCCCCGCTGTGGAGCCGCGTGCCTGGAGCTCCTTTCCCCGCTGTGGAGCCGCGTGCCTGGAGCTCCTTTCCCCGCTGTGGAGCCGCGTGGCCATGGGTGTGTGGAGGCGTCTGACTCTGCTGTGGAGCTCCTTTCCCCGCTGCGGAGCCGCGTGCCTGGGTGTGTGGAGGCGTCTGACTCTGCTCTGGAGCTCCTTTCCCCGCTGATGAGCCGCGTGCCTGGGTGTGTGGAGGCGTCTGACTCTGCTCTGGAGCTCCTTTCCCCGCTGTGGAGCCGCGTGCCTGGGTGTGTGGAGGCGTCTGACTCTGCTCCGGAGCTCCTTTCCCCGCTGATAAGCCGCGTGCCTGGGTGTGTGGAGGCGTCTGACTCAGCTGTGGAGCTCCTTTCCCCGCTGCGGAGCCGCGTGCCTGGAGCTCCTTTCCCCGCTGATAAGCCGCGTGCCTGGGTGTGTGGAGGCGTCTGACTCAGCTGTGGAGCTCCTTTCCCCGCTGCGGAGCCGCGTGCCTGGAGCTCCTTTCCCCGCTGATAAGCCGCGTGCCTGGGTGTGT
>NC_136626.1:42157631-42160131 GCF_933228915.1 Telmatherina bonti | reverse complement strand
GTGGAGCCGCGTGCCTGGAGCTCCTTTCCCCGCTGTGGAGCCGCGTGCCTGGAGCTCCTTTCCCCGCTGTGGAGCCGCGTGCCTGGGTGTGTGGAGGCGTCTGACTCTGCTGTGGAGCTCCTTTCCCCGCTGCGGAGCCGCGTGCCTGGGTGTGTGGAGGCGTCTGACTCTGCTCTGGAGCTCCTTTCCCCGCTGATGAGCCGCGTGCCTGGGTGTGTGGAGGCGTCTGACTCTGCTCTGGAGCTCCTTTCCCCGCTGTGGAGCCGCGTGCCTGGGTGTGTGGAGGCGTCTGACTCTGCTCTGGAGCTCCTTTCCCCGCTGTGGAGCCGCGTGCCTGGAGCTCCTTTCCCCGCTGTGGAGCCGCGTGCCTGGGTGTGTGGAGGCGTCTGACTCTGCTCTGGAGCTCCTTTCCCCGCTGTGGAGCCGCGTGCCTGGGTGTGTGGAGGCGTCTGACTCTGCTGTGGAGCTCCTTTCCCCGCTGCAGAGCCGCGTGCCTGGGTGTGTGGAGGCGTCTGACTCTGCTCTGGAGCTCCTTTCCCCGCTGCGGAGCCGCGTGCCTGGGTGTGTGGAGGCGTCTGACTCTGCTCTGGAGCTCCTTTCCCCGCTGATGAGCCGCTGATGAGCCGCGTGCCTGGGTGTGTGGAGGCGTCTGACTCTGCTCTGGAGCTCCTTTCCCCGCTGCGGAGCCGCGTGCCTGGGTGTGTGGAGGCGTCTGACTCTGCTCTGGAGCTCCTTTCCCCGCTGTGGAGCCGCGTGCCTGGAGCTCCTTTCCCCGCTGTGGAGCCGCGTGCCTGGGTGTGTGGAGGCGTCTGACTCTGCTCTGGAGCTCCTTTCCCCGCTGCGGAGCCGCGTGCCTGGGTGTGTGGAGGCGTCTGACTCTGCTCTGGAGCTCCTTTCCCCGCTGTGGAGCCGCGTGCCTGGAGCTCCTTTCCCCGCTGTGGAGCCGCGTGCCTGGAGCTCCTTTCCCCGCTGTGGAGCCGCGTGCCTGGGTGTGTGGAGGCGTCTGACTCTGCTGTGGAGCTCCTTTCCCCGCTGCGGAGCCGCGTGCCTGGGTGTGTGGAGGCGTCTGACTCTGCTCTGGAGCTCCTTTCCCCGCTGATGAGCCGCGTGCCTGGGTGTGTGGAGGCGTCTGACTCTGCTCTGGAGCTCCTTTCCCCGCTGTGGAGCCGCGTGCCTGGGTGTGTGGAGGCGTCTGACTCTGCTCCGGAGCTCCTTTCCCCGCTGATAAGCCGCGTGCCTGGGTGTGTGGAGGCGTCTGACTCAGCTGTGGAGCTCCTTTCCCCGCTGCGGAGCCGCGTGCCTGGAGCTCCTTTCCCCGCTGATAAGCCGCGTGCCTGGGTGTGTGGAGGCGTCTGACTCAGCTGTGGAGCTCCTTTCCCCGCTGCGGAGCCGCGTGCCTGGAGCTCCTTTCCCCGCTGATAAGCCGCGTGCCTGGGTGTGTGGAGGCGTCTGACTCAGCTGTGGAGCTCCTTTCCCCGCTGCGGAGCCGCGTGCCTGGAGCTCCTTTCCCCGCTGATGAGCCGCAGGCCTGGAGCTCCTTTCCCCGCTGTGGAGCCGCGGGCCTGGGTGTGTGGAGGCGTGTGCCTCTGCTCTGGAGCTCCTTTCCCCGCTGATGTTGTGGAGCTCTTTACCCATGGTTGGAGCCTCGTGCCTGCGTCTGTGGAGGCGTGGGCCTCCCTCCTGGAGCCATTTACCCCCTTGTGGAGCCCCGTGACTCAGTGTGTGCCTCCGCCGTGGAGGTCTTTACCCGTGTGTGGAGAACTGCGTCTAGGGTCCGGGCGCTCTGCCTCTCTGTGTGTGGAGGTGCAGGCCCTGGGTCTGGACCCATGTACCCCGGTGTGGAGCCCTGCGCCTGGGCCTTCAGGCCAGGTCCAGGCACCGGGAGCCCCGGCCCCGGTGGATGGCGAATGGTCAGTGGCCTTTTCCAGGATCCAGGATCGGGGCCTGGTTCCCGAGATACGGGGCTGACCTCCAGGCGGGCCCCTGGCAGGCCCCGGCAGCATCCATCTCACCCAGGTCGGCGTCCTCCTGCGGGGCCTGGTTCCCGAGATACGGGGCTGACCTCCAGGCGGGCCTCTGGCAGGCCCCGGCAGCATCCCTCTCACCCAGGTCGGCGTCCTCCTGCGGGGCTTGGTTCCCGAGATAGAGCGCGCGTGGAGGGCTGACCCCCAGGCGGGCCCCTGGCAGGCCCCGGCAGCATCCATCTCACCCAGGTCGGCGTCCTCCTGCGGGGCCTGGTTCCCGAGATACGGGGCTGACCTCCAGGCGGGCCTCTGGCAGGCCCCGGCAGCATCCCTCTCACCCAGGTCGGCGTCCTCCTGCGGGGCTTGGTTCCCGAGATAGAGCGCGCGTGGAGGGCTGACCCCCAGGCGGGCCTCTGGCAGGCCCCGGCAGCATCCATCTCACCCAGGTCGGCGTCCTCCTGCGGGGCCTGGTTCCCGAGATACGGGGCTGACCCCCAGGCGGGCCTCTGGCAGGCCCCGGCAGCATCCATCTCACC
>NC_136626.1:42050131-42147631 GCF_933228915.1 Telmatherina bonti | reverse complement strand
TCAGTATTTGTGTTTATAAATTGTGATATTTAGAATATGGGCATTAAATAATTCACTTTAGTTTGAAAACACAATTTTTTTTACCTTCCTACCACTGCCACCAGAGGGCGCTCATAAACTATCATTTTCAAACAGTGCCAGTGGTCCCACAGTTTGGCATTAGAGCTGCTGATTACTGTCTTCATTGTGATACCTGCCCCCAGCAGAGAGTGTCATCCATATCAAATGTATATCCATCTTTTGTCACTGTTTTGTTGTACAAAAAGAAAACTTCGTCTCGGGGTTATTTTTTCTATCTGTTTATATTTGACTATAATTCTATGTATTTTCAGTATGTGTGTTTATAAATTGTGATATTTAGAATATGGGCATTAAATAATTCACTTTAGTTTGAAAACACAATTTTTTTACCTTCCTACCACTGCCACCAGAGGGAGCTCATAAACTATCATTTTCAAACAGTGCCAGTGGTCCCACAGTTTGGCATTAGAGCTGCTGATTACTGTCTTCATTGTGATACCTGCCCCCAGCAGAGAGTGTCATCCATATCAAATGTATATCCATCTTTTGTCACTGTTTTGTTGTACAAAAAGAAAACTTCGTCTCGGGGTTATTTTTTCTATCTGTTTATATTTGACTATAATTCTATGTATTTTCAGTATGTGTGTTTATAAATTGTGATATTTAGAATATGGGCATTAAATAATTCACTTTAGTTTGAAAACACAATTTTTTTTACCTTCCTACCACTGCCACCAGAGGGCGCTCATAAACTATCATTTTCAAACAGTGCCAGTGGTCCCACAGTTTGGCATTAGAGCTGCTGATTACTGTCTTCATTGTGATACCTGCCCCCAGCAGAGAGTGTCATCCATATCAAATGTATATCCATCTTTTGTCACTGTTTTGTTGTACAAAAAGAAAACTTCGTCTCGGGGTTATTTTTTCTATCTGTTTATATTTGACTATAATTCTATGTATTTTCAGTATGTGTGTTTATAAATTGTGATATTTAGAATATGGGCATTAAATAATTCACTTTAGTTTGAAAACACAATTTTTTTACCTTCCTACCACTGCCACCAGAGGGAGCTCATAAACTATCATTTTCAAACAGTGCCAGTGGTCCCACAGTTTGGCATTAGAGCTGCTGATTACTGTCTTCATTGTGATACCTGCCCCCAGCAGAGAGTGTCATCCATATCAAATGTATATCCATCTTTTGTCACTGTTTTGTTGTACAAAAAGAAAACTTCGTCTCGGGGTTATTTTTTCTATCTGTTTATATTTGACTATAATTCTATGTATTTTCAGTATGTGTGTTTATAAATTGTGATATTTAGAATATGGGCATTAAATAATTCACTTTAGTTTGAAAACACAATTTTTTTACCTTCCTACCACTGCCACCAGAGGGAGCTCATAAACTATCATTTTCAAACAGTGCCAGTGGTCCCACAGTTTGGCATTAGAGCTGCTGATTACTGTCTTCATTGTGATACCTGCCCCCAGCAGAGAGTGTCATCCATATCAAATGTATATCCATCTTTTGTCACTGTTTTGTTGTACAAAAAGAAAACTTCGTCTCGGGGTTATTTTTTCTATCTGTTTATATTTGACTATAATTCTATGTATTTTCAGTATGTGTGTTTATAAATTGTGATATTTAGAATATGGGCATTAAATAATTCACTTTAGTTTGAAAACACAATTTTTTTACCTTCCTACCACTGCCACCAGAGGGAGCTCATAAACTATCATTTTCAAACAGTGCCAGTGGTCCCACAGTTTGGCATTAGAGCTGCTGATTACTGTCTTCATTGTGATACCTGCCCCCAGCAGAGAGTGTCATCGATATCAAATGTATATCCATCTTTTGTCACTGTTTTGTTGTACAAAAAGAAAACTTCGTCTCGGGGTTATTTTTTCTATCTGTTTATATTTGACTATAATTCTATGTATTTTCAGTATTTGTGTTTATAAATTGTGATATTTAGAATATGGGCATTAAATAATTCACTTTAGTTTGAAAACACAATTTTTTTTACCTTCCTACCACTGCCACCAGAGGGAGCTCATAAACTATCATTTTCAAACAGTGCCAGTGGTCCCACAGTTTGGCATTAGAGCTGCTGATTACTGTCTTCATTGTGATACCTGCCCCCAGCAGAGAGTGTCATCCATATCAAATGTATATCCATCTTTTGTCACTGTTTTGTTGTACAAAAAGAAAACTTCGTCTCGGGGTTATTTTTTCTATCTGTTTATATTTGACTATAATTCTATGTATTTTCAGTATGTGTGTTTATAAATTGTGATATTTAGAATATGGGCATTAAATAATTCACTTTAGTTTGAAAACACAATTTTTTTTACCTTCCTACCACTGCCACCAGAGGGAGCTCATAAACTATCATTTTCAAACAGTGCCAGTGGTCCCACAGTTTGGCATTAGAGCTGCTGATTACTGTCTTCATTGTGATACCTGCCCCCAGCAGAGAGTGTCATCCATATCAAATGTATATCCATCTTTTGTCACTGTTTTGTTGTACAAAAAGAAAACTTCGTCTCGGGGTTATTTTTTCTATCTGTTTATATTTGACTATAATTCTATGTATTTTCAGTATGTGTGTTTATAAATTGTGATATTTAGAATATGGGCATTAAATAATTCACTTTAGTTTGAAAACACAATTTTTTTTACCTTCCTACCACTGCCACCAGAGGGAGCTCATAAACTATCATTTTCAAACAGTGCCAGTGGTCCCACAGTTTGGCATTAGAGCTGCTGATTACTGTCTTCATTGTGATACCTGCCCCCAGCAGAGAGTGTCATCGATATCAAATGTATATCCATCTTTTGTCACTGTTTTGTTGTACAAAAAGAAAACTTCGTCTCGGGGTTATTTTTTCTATCTGTTTATATTTGACTATAATTCTATGTATTTTCAGTATGTGTGTTTATAAATTGTGATATTTAGAATATGGGCATTAAATAATTCACTTTAGTTTGAAAACACAATTTTTTTACCTTCCTACCACTGCCACCAGAGGGCGCTCATAAACTATCATTTTCAAACAGTGCCAGTGGTCCCACAGTTTGGCATTAGAGCTGCTGATTACTGTCTTCATTGTGATACCTGCCCCCAGCAGAGAGTGTCATCCATATCAAATGTATATCCACCCTTTGTCACTGTTTTGTTGTAAACATTTGCTATGCTATGTCAAATTTGTGTAATTCATACTGCTATTTACTTGTTCAAAAATAGTTAAACTATCTATCTATCTATCTAGATAGCCCGATGCCAATGCACTCACTTTTATTGTGTATTTACAGTATATACAGTATATACATGTACAGCTTTTTCTTCAAAGTATATAAATCTAGCTGTCCAACCATGTGAGGTCAGCTCCTTCTCCAGAAAATGATTTTTTTCTCACTCCATAATCAAACGGCAGCTCTCCAGTCTTCCAGCAGCGTCCTCTCTTTGTCTCAGCAAACAATGATCAAGGCATGAAGAAGTATTCTGGCATTGTGATGCACCTTGGTTACGACTCCCCCATCAGAGGCCCATTAGGAGGCCTTTGTCTGTGACGGGGGAGGTGAAACCCAGGTACATCCAAGCTAAAAAACAAGCTTAGTATGAGGATGAGAAAAATACCTTTCTGACCAGAACTAACCATGCCTAAAATATTTCAGCATTAAATTCTGATCAGGTTGGATCTTTGAGTCAATCAGACAAAAGTATCACATGTGATGCAGTTTCCCCCAAATCCACATAATAACAAGACCACTTTGAAATTGACCCAAACCTCTGACTTTGCAACACAAGGTCACTTTTTCCTCACTCTTTGTTTTAAAGCTCTGGTCATCAGTCAGCAGCAGACATGATCATGAAGTATTCAGCAGATTTCAGAATCTGAATGTTTTAAATGTAGTTTCTGGACCTGTCTGCTTAATGTGAGTGAACTGCTTCTTCCAGTAGGCATGGATGTGATTGGGTTTGTTTCAAATATGCTTTGTTTTTTACCACTCATTACTCAGATCAGAATTCTATTAGTCAAATGCCTGCAACAGAGATGATAATCATCCCCTGAATGTTCATATTTGATTGAAAAGACATACACTTAATGTGTCTGCACTGGTTTATTGATGCCAGTTGATTCTTGATGAAGTGTGTATATGTGCAGTCATAGGATGATATGACTATGCTATTTATGTTATATGTGACTGCAAGAAAAATGTACCTGGAAGCAGATTGCAGCCTCAGAGAGATCAGTTTTATTACAGACTGAGCTGTTAATAGGAATGCACACAAGACAGAAAACTGGTTGGACTTTATTAACCACAAATAGGAAAAGTGAGGTTGTTTTCAGACCTTTGTGAGACAGGAAGGTCTGTTATATACTGACAGCTCTGTTCTGGTTTCTTCCTAACTATTTCTTAGAATACCACCAGAGGGTCCATTTCCTCTTCTATCTGGTCCAGTGTAATGATGTCGTGTCGGTGGCTCTTAGTGCCACAAGCAGCTTCATATTGAACAGATTCAATAGAAAAAACCAATAAATAGGCCAAACACAACTTGCTGCATGTCATTGTGTGATGATGGAGTCTTGCTGGTTGAGCATGGAGGTGGAGAATTTGATCATCAACTGCATGATGAAAATGATCCTCAAAATGACTGCTGGTTGACTGTCATTCTGGGGATTATTTATTCTTTGTCTCAGACTGATCTAAATTAGACATTGGACAAGCTGACTGCCTTCAACATGAATCAGATCCGAAGCTCCGACGCTCACAGGACTCTTCATTCTGATCATCATCTCATTACCGCTGCTCCGGCCTTGATAGGAAAACTGGACAGCTTTTGTGCAGTTTGGCTCCGGCCTTGATAGGAAAACTGGACAGCTTTTGTGCAGTTTGGCTCCGGCCTTGATAGGAAAACTGGACAGCTTTTGTGCAGTTTGGCTCCGGCCTTGATAGGAAAACTGGACAGCTTTTGTGCAGTTTGGCTCCGGCCTTGATAGGAAAACTGGACAGCTTTTGTGCAGTTTGGCTCCGGCCTTGATAGGAAAACTGGACAGCTTTTGTGCAGTTTGGCTCCGGCCTTGATAGGAAAACTGGACAGCTTTTGTGCAGTTTGGCTCCGGCCTTGATAGGAAAACTGGACAGCTTTTGTGCAGTTTGGCCTAAATTATATATTATTAAAAATACTATTATTATTATTATTATTATTATTATTAATAAAAATGCTATTATTACTAAAAATATTATTAAAAATATTATAAATTATTAAAATTATATATTATTAAAATACTGAACACAGACATATTACGATTTTTAAAAAACGTAAACAAGGAAACAAAATTAATGAAATAAATATCACATACGTTCTCTTAAATTAAGATTTTTTTTATTTTACTCATTTACAATAAAAATAACCAAGTGAAGTTACAAAAAAAGAAGAAAAACAATATATATATTACTGTGAAAAGAACATACACTCCACTTTATGCAGATTAATAATGGCGATCATAATTTAAACATAAAAGAATATAGATCTATTGCTTCATCATACTTGATAAATACAGTATGGACACAAAAATTACCAATGTAGCCTATACTTTGTTTTTTTCACAAGATAATAAATAAGTTAAATAGTCCATAGCCAGTTAGGCACTGCTATGTAAATCACTCGGGGGAAAAAAAACTGCTAAAAATATATATATATATATATATTTTCAACCATCAGCAGTAAAAAACAAAGTATATTTGAAACAAACCCAATCACATCCATGCCTACTGGAAGAAGCAGTTCATGTAGAAAAATATAAGTTTTTTATTCTTAAATATCATGAACATCAAGTGTAAAACCAAATAATCAAAAAGGCCAAAGGAGCTCCCAGCCAACTTTAACACTGACCAATGTTACTTTGCTTTGATACACATTGTAAACTAACAGGCATCCCATGGGAGCAGAAAATGAGTTGCTAACAGTATGAACTGCCATCCTTTGCATCATATACTAAAGGTTTATTGGTGATATGGACACAAAGAATATGAACATACAGTAAATCATCTGTGTGTATACAGTCAAAGGATGTTTTTATAATGGCAAGAAAAGGACAAAAAACCAAAAAACCTGGTGAAGATCAAGTTTAAATTTGTTTTTGGCTTTTAGTCTGTATCACTCTTTTCCTCTTTTTGAAGCAGTCTCTTTCCAGTACAGGGCACCGAAACCTCCGGCTTGACGGACACCTTGGGGGTAGTCTTACTTTCTGCAATCTCAAAGGCTTCTTTAATTTTCATCAACAACTCGTATAGCTCACGCTTATGAACCTGCACAGCGAAAACTTCTTTTTCCTCTTCGTCAGCACTAGAGGCAGACTTTGTTTCTTTTGTCGATGAAGTGGCTGGGGCGGGATTGCTTTTTCTTTTTTTTGACTGGCTTGGTGCCATTTTGCTGTTTGCCTTTATTTTCCTCCTCCGTCTTTCGATCCCTCCCAGGGCATGCACAAACAGATGCTTCCACTTCTGATTTGCTACTAGCTTCATCAGCGGCGCACTGTTCTCCACATCTTCTTGCTCTGGTGGAGTCCATTTGTCCAAGATGGCCTGGGCAGAAGGGCAATTTGAATGCCACTTCTCTTTATCTATTGTGGCTGTTATACTCTGGATGGTCGGAGGGCGCCGGGACCATTTAGCTGTAACATAGACCAGATTGATTGGGATTCATTCTTGTTCAAAAACTGTAGTTACTCATCACCAATATCTGACAAGAGGTGTCTCGACACTTACTGAGAAGATGTTTCTCCCTCATCTTGAACTGAACAGCTCTCCACTTGTCATACAGAAATCTGTCAGGCATTGTGATGCACCTTGGTTACGACTCCCCCATCAGAGGCCCATTAGGAGGCCTTTGTCTGTGACGGGGGAGGTGAAACCCAGGTACATCCAAGCTAAAAAACAAGCTTAGTATGAGGATGAGAAAAATACCTTTCTGACCAGAACTAACCATGCCTAAAATCTTTCAGCATTAAATTCTGATCAGGTTGGATCTTTGAGTCAATCAGACAAAAGTATCACATGTGATGCACTTTCCCCCAAATCCACATAATAACAAGACCACTTTGAAATTGACCCAAACCTCTGACTTTGCAACACAAGGTCACATTTTCTTCACACTTTCTTTGTTTTAAAGCTCTGGTCATGCCCTTTCAGAAAATGTCTCATTTATTAAAATCGGACCTTCCTGGCCAGAGCTACACCTGGGAATGTCATGTAAACCTACCTGTGTGCAGTGTTTAAAATTGTCCACATTAAAAAATGAATAACTCTGCAATACAAGGTCACATTTTCTTCACTCTTTCTTTGTTTTAAAGCTCTGGTCATGCCCTTTCAGAAAATGTCTCATTTATTAAAATCGGACCTTCCTGTCCAGAACTAACCATGCCTAAAATCTTTCAGCATTAAATCCCATCAGGTTGGATCTTTGAGTCAATCAGACAAAAGCATCACATGTGATGCAGTTTCCCCCAAATCCACACGGCAACAAGACCACCTTGAAATTTAACCTAAGCTCTAACTTTGCAACACCAGGTCATATATTCATCATTCCCTATTTCTTTTAAAGCTCTGGTCATGCCCTTTCAGAAAATGTCTCATTTATTAAAATCAGACTTACCTGTCCAGAACTAACCATGCCTAAAATCTTTCAGCATTAAATCCTGATCAGGTTGGATCTTTGAGTCAATCAGACAAAAGCATCACATGTGATTCTGTTGTGTGACTGACTCACAGATCCAACCTGGCATCTCACCCAGGTCGGCGTCCTCCTGCGGGGCTCGGTTCCCGAGATACGGGGCTGACCTCCAGGCGGGCCTCTGGCAGGCCCCGGCAGCATCCATCTCACCCAGGTCGGCGTCCTCCTGCGGGGCCTGGTTCCCGAGATACGGGGCTGACCTCCAGGCGGGCCTCTGGCAGGCCCCGGCAGCATCCCTCTCACCCAGGTCGGCGTCCTCCTGCGGGGCTTGGTTCCCGAGATACGGGGCTGACCTCCAGGCGGGCCTCTGGCAGGCCCCGGCAGCATCCATCTCACCCAGGTCGGCGTCCTCCTGCGGGGCCTGGTTCCCGAGATACGGGGCTGACCTCCAGGCGGGCCTCTGGCAGGCCCCGGCAGCATCCATCTCACCCAGGTCGGCGTCCTCCTGCGGGGCTTGGTTCCCGAGATACGGGGCTGACCTCCAGGCGGGCCTCTGGCAGGCCCCGGCAGCATCCATCTCACCCAGGTCGGCGTCCTCCTGCGGGGCCTGGTTCCCGAGATACGGGGCTGACCCCCAGGCGGGCCTCTGGCAGGCCCCGGCAGCATCCATCTCACCCAGGTCGGCGTCCTCCTGCGGGGCTCGGTTCCCGAGATACGGGGCTGACCTCCAGGCGGGCCTCTGGCAGGCCCCGGCAGCATCCATCTCACCCAGGTCGGCGTCCTCCTGCGGGGCTCGGTTCCCGAGATACGGGGCGCGTGGAGGGCTGACCTCCAGGCGGGCCTCTGGCAGGCCCCGGCAGCATCCATCTCACCCAGGTCGGCGTCCTCCTGCGGGGCTTGGTTCCCGAGATACGGGGCTGACCTCCAGGCGGGCCTCTGGCAGGCCCCGGCAGCATCCCTCTCACCCAGGTCGGCGTCCTCCTGCGGGGCTCGGTTCCCGAGATACGGGGCGCGTGGAGGGCTGACCCCCAGGCCGACCTCCAAGTCAGGTTGGATCTTTGCAGTTTAAGGTAATAAAATAATCAGTCAGCAGCAGACATGATCATGAAGTATTCAGCAGATTTCAGAATCTAAATGCTTTAAATCACAAGTTTCTGCACCCGTTGACATTCCCAGGTGTAGCTCTGGACAGGTAAGTCTGATTTTAATAAATGAGACATTTTCTGAAAGGGCATGACCAGAGCTTTAAAACAAAGACAGAGTGAGGAAAATGTGACCTTGTGTTGCAAAGTCAGAGGTTTGGGTCAATTTCAAAGTGGTCTTGTTATTATGTGGATTTGGGGGAAAGTGCATCACATGTGATACTTTTGTCTGATTGACTCAAAGATCCAACCTGATCAGAATTTAATGCTGAAATATTTTAGGCATGGTTAGTTCTGGACAGAAAGGTATTTTTCTCATCCTGATAATAAACTTGTTTTTTAGCTTGGATGTACCTGGGTTTCACCTCCCCCGTCACAGACAAAGGCCTCCTAATGGGCCTCTGATGGGGGAGGCGTAACCAAGGTGCATCACAATGCCAGAATTCTGTATAAAATGACCTGCTTCTTCATGCCTTGATCATTGTTTGCTGAGACACAGAGAGGACGCTGCTGGAAGACACTGCTGGACCCTGAACTTCTATCAACTTCTTGCAATGGCTGAGGAAAACAAGTAAGTCAGACCTCTGCTGCTATTTGCCATATTTTATTGTTAAAGATGTTTTCAGTCCTACCTCTGGAAAACAGTAGTTTTCTGTACCTGAACAATGCGCTTTATCTTTGTGTTACAGGCAAGATCGTACATATGACCGCCGTGTGGTCTACTGCCTCAGGTGCTCAAAACCCACTGAGATCATTGCAACCCACCTCTCCAGGGTTTGCATGAAAAACAGCACCCCAGAGGAACGCCAACAGGAGCTAGTGAAGGCAAAAGAGTCCACCAAAATCTGGACGCGTGATGGTAGGCTGTGGGACTACGCAGACATCTGCCGCCTGTTTCCCCACAGTCTCTGTAGGCGGTCATTGGTCAAGGAGCTGAAGAGAAGAGGCTTTTTCGTGCTCAACTGCCCCCTGGACTTTGACCTGGAAGAGGAGGAGACAAGAGAAGCTGTTGCTGCCCGTCCTTCTACCTCTGCAGAGGAGCCTCCTGCCTCTGCAGAGGAGCCTCCTGCCTCTGCTGCTCCACTTCCCACAGTTAAAGAGAGGGATTCTGGAAGCAGCCAGGCAGATGAAGAGGAGGACAGCCCCTCCAGTGACCCCACATGGCAACAGTGAGTCTTTTAACTTCCACACAGAAAGGACTGAATCAGTGGTCTCCTTTTGTGAACTTGTATGAACTAAAGTTCTCTCTGCTTTCTCAGGTCAACTCCTCGTTTCTCCTCAACCGTAAGGATGAGGATGCAGGAGGAAAACCTGTACTCCAAGTTTCCACCTGAGACCACGGAGCTGGAGAAATTTAAAGCCCATTTGGAATCTGTGCTACAGATTCCAGACTGCAAACAGGAAGTAGGTGTTTGTTTTGGTTTTTCCTTTCTTGCAGCCCAGACTGGTTTCTGCTGCTCTCTCTGCATGTTCATTTCAATATGAATGGAGGCCTCACTGAGTCACTGAATGCAGCCTGATGATGTTTTTATCTGACTGTGGTTCACAGGTTGACAATGTTTCCAGGATGCTGCGCTTCATGCAGCCCACAGGGAACCAGGTGAAGCTGGATTTTCTGAAGAGCACAGCACTTCTGGCCGAGTATTTTAATGCTCTGAAGAGGGTGGGTCAGTCTGCAGCCACCCGGATAAATTATGTTAAGAGCATGATTAAGTTCGTGAAATACCTGCGGCTGGAATATGGAGCATCCGACCCTGCGATGGTGCACATGTGCACCCATTACTTGGATTTCCTGGCTGTCCTTAGGAAACCAATTTCTAAGACCCACAGCAAGGACCTTTGCAGTAAAAGGTGAGCATTTATCATTCCTAGTCCTTCCTTCTCCGTCTGCTGTTTTTAAAAGTTGGATAATAACTCAGCTTCTCCTTCTCACTGCTGTTCTGGTGCATCTTGTCTTTCAGGCACGACTACTTTGTTGGGCCAAAGACGTCAGTCTACAACTGCCAAAAAGTCCTCCGAGAGGCCAAGAAGGACGCACTGGGAGTTTATGGATGCCTCCTGAACGGTGACCCAGTCACAGATGAGGAGAAGACCCGTTACCGCTACTACTGTGAGGCCATCCTTCTCCTCGGTCATTTCCAGAGGCCAGGAGCGGTGGAGGGACTGACAGTAAGTACTTTTCCAGGCCAGGTTTTTCTCAGCATGCAGTGGACACCTTAAAACATTCCGACCATTAATGTGTTCATGGTTGTTTCTCAGGTCACAGAATGGCTCCAGAAGCTGGAGTGCAATGGGCGGGTCGTTGTGGCTGTGAAGTCCCACAAGACAGCCAACAGGCAGGTGGCTCCATTTGCCTTGACCCAGGAGGAAGCTGCTGTAAGTGACATCACTGTCCACAAATATGGACCAGAATTCATGTCCATTTCCTCCCTTTTCATTCATTTCTTCTACTCTTTGTCTCTGCAGATCATCGAGCAGTACTACCTCGCGGTCCGTTCGGATGCTCTCAGGAACTTGACCGACGGCGATGGTGAGGGGCACAACAGACTTTTTCTGGCTAACAATGGCAGACCAGTTAAAAGTGCCACCAATGACCTCCGGCGCCTGCACCAACAGTGAGTTGACACATCTAAATGCACTTCTTCCTGGCATGAGATGCATAAAGTTGGAGCAATTTGAGTAGATGAACTGAAGATATTTCAATTTCTCTTTCATTACAGCTACAAGCTGCCAAGCGTCACCAGCCAGGAGATCCGCCGTGCCATTGAAACAGAGGCAAACGCTGTGCTGACGGACGAGCAGAAGACGGGCTTGGCGTACTATCTGGCTCACACAGATAAGGTGGCTAAAGACCACTACAGGATGCGGGAGCCAGAGAGTATCTCAAACATCGCCAACTTGGTCAATCTCTTTACACACAGGTAAATAAGGTGAAACATCTAGTATCTCCCAGCTGCTTAATGTTCAGTTTTTCACTCAAGTCTCTTCGTTCTACAGTTCTGATGACTCGGGAGATGACCAGCTTCGTCTTGCCACCAAAAGAGGAAGAGAAAGGGAGGGACTGTCATTTGACAAGTTCCAGGAACAGTTCCCGGTGACAATGGAGGGGAACCCTCCAAACAAAGTGAGGAGAACTGCAGCTGGCTTCGCTCCTGACAGATTTCTGTATGACAAGTGGAGAGCTGTTCAGTTCAAGATGAGGGAGAAACATCTTCTCAGTAAGTGTCGAGACACCTCTTGTCAGATATTGGTGATGAGTAACTACACTTTTTGAACAAGAATGAATCCCAATCAATCTGGTCTATGTTACAGCTAAATGGTCCCGGCGGCCTCCGACCATCCAGAGTATAACAGCCACAATAGATAAAGAGAAGTGGCATTCAAATTGCCCTTCTGCCCAGGCCATCTTGGACAAATGGACTCCACCAGAGCAAGAAGATGTGGAGAACAGTGCGCCGCTGATGAAGCTAGTAGCAAATCAGAAGTGGAAGCATCTGGCCATTGTGGAACCATCTCCAAAGGCTGGCGAGGGAAAAGGTAACGTTTCATTCCGGCCATATTAAAATTTTCCCTGCAGTTTTTATGCTTCAGTCAATCTTGGAATCCAACCATATGTGGTCATGATATTTAATTTTTTTTTATTAAAAAAAAAAGGAGGAAAAATAACCAATTTTCTCAATTCTGACCTACAGGAGTGGTGACCACCAAGTCATTTCCCAAAAATGCAGTCATCTGTGACTACCATGGTGAGCTCATTTCTGGTGCGGAGGGGAGGAAGAGGATGAGTGACAGGAACAATGTCATGGGCTACTCGTTCTTCTTTAAGGCTGGCGGTATTGACATGTGTATTGATGCCCACAATGCCCCTTGCTCATGTCACCCTAATACAGAGACTTTTGGCAGGCTCATCAATCATTCCAGAAAAAATGCCAATGTTAGGCCTGTTCACTGCCTTATGCAGTTCTCAGAAGGACCACAAAATGTCATTTTGTTTAAGGCTACGAGAGACCTATGTGTAAACGAAGAGCTGCTGTTTGATTATGGAGTGAGAAAAAAATCATTTTCTGGAGAGGGAGCTGACCTCACATGGTTGGACAGCTAGATATTCTTTTGAAGAAAAAGCTGTGAATGTACATACTGTATATACTGTAAATACACAATAAAAAGGAACATTTGATCGCAAATCTTTTTTGGTCATTTTGGTATATTTCTACTTGAATTAGATGCTATGGGACACCTTTAAAACTTTAAAAGGATAAGGAATGATGAATATATGGCCTGGTGTTGCAAAGTTACAGCTTTGGTTGAATTTGAAAGTGGTCTTGTTACCATGTGGATTTGGGGGAAACTGGGGTGCAGTTAGAAAAATGAATAACTCTGCAATACAAGGTGACATTTTCCTCACTCTGTCTTTGTTTTAAAGCTCTGGTCATGCCCTTTCAGAAAATGTCTCATTTATTAAAATCAGACCTTCCTGGCCAGAGCTACACCTGGGAATGTCATGTAAACCTACCTGTGTGCAGTTTCCAAAATTGTCCACATTAAAAAATGAATAACTCTGCAATACAAGGTCACATTTTCTTCACTCTTTCTTTGTTTTAAAGCTCTGGTCATGCCCTTTCAGAAAATGTCTCATTTATTAAAATCAGACTTACCTGTCCAGAACTAACCATGCCTAAAATCTTTCAGCATTAAATCCCATCAGGTTGGATCTTTGAGTCAATCAGACAAAAGCATCACATGTGATGCAGTTTCCCCCAAATCCACACGGCAACAAGACCACTTTGAAATTCAACCTAAGCTCTAACTTTGCAACACCAGGTCATATATTCATCATTCCCTATTTCTTTTAAAGCTCCGGTCATGCCCTTTCAGAAAATGTCTCATTTATTAAAATCAGACCTTCCTGGCCAGAGCTACACCTGGGAATGTCATGTAAACCTACCTGTGTGCAGTTTCCAAAATTGTCCACATTAAAAAATGAATAACTCTGCAATACAAGGTCACATTTTCTTCACTCTTTCTTTGTTTTAAAGCTCTGGTCATGCCCTTTCAGAAAATGTCTAACTTATTAAAATCAGACGAATGTCCTTTACATTTAGGATGAACCAGTCAGCCTACAGACTAGGATTCAGTTACCAATAAAAATGACCAAAAAAAAGTCTTCCTTAATTACCATAAACATGTGAAAACAGTGATGCTTTATGCTATGATCAATATAATAAGTGCACTGCACAGTTTTTAGGCTTTAGCTGGTTTTCCTTGTTATGTATAATTCGAGCATCATTCAATAGGCAATATCAGACGTAACATAAAAAAAATGTTTACATAAAAATGAGAGACATTGTGGGAGGCAAATACAGAAAAATAAACATGCTTTCAAGTCTTACAATTTGGACTTGGCAGTGAATTGTTACTACCTGAAAGATGTAGAAAAATATAAGTTTTTTATTCTTAAATATCATGAACATCAAGTGTAAAACCAAATAATCAAAAAGGCCAAAGGAGCTCCCAGCCAACTTTAACACTGACCAATGTTACTTTGCTTTGATACACATTGTAAACTAACAGGCATCCCATGGGAGCAGAAAATGAGTTGCTAACAGTATGAACTGCCATCCTTTGCATCATATACTAAAGGTTTATTGGTGATATGGACACAAAGAATATGAACATACAGTAAATCATCTGTGTGTATACAGTCAAAGGATGTTTTTATAATGGCAAGAAAAGGACAAAAAACCAAAAAACCTGGTGAAGATCAAGTTTAAATTTGTTTTTGGCTTTTAGTCTGTATCACTCTTTTCCTCTTTTTGAAGCAGTCTCTTTCCAGTAAAGGGCACCGAAACCTCCGGCTTGACGGACACCTTGGGGGTAGTCTTACTTTCTGCAATCTCAAAGGCTTCTTTAATTTTCATCAACAACTCGTATAGCTCACGCTTATGAACCTGCACAGCGAAAACTTCTTTTTCCTCTTCGTCAGCACTAGAGGCAGACTTTGTTTCTTTTGTCGATGAAGTGGCTGGGGCGGGATTGCTTTTTCTTTTTTTTGACTGGCTTGGTGCCATTTTGCTGTTTGCCTTTATTTTCCTCCTCCGTCTTTCGATCCCTCCCAGGGCATGCACAAACAGATGCTTCCACTTCTGATTTGCTACTAGCTTCATCAGCGGCGCACTGTTCTCCACATCTTCTTGCTCTGGTGGAGTCCATTTGTCCAAGATGGCCTGGGCAGAAGGGCAATTTGAATGCCACTTCTCTTTATCTATTGTGGCTGTTATACTCTGGATGGTCGGAGGCCGCCGGGACCATTTAGCTGTAACATAGACCAGATTGATTGGGATTCATTCTTGTTCAAAAACTGTAGTTACTCATCACCAATATCTGACAAGAGGTGTCTCGACACTTACTGAGAAGATGTTTCTCCCTCATCTTGAACTGGACAGCTCTCCACTTGTCATACAGAAATCTGTCAGGCATTGTGATGCACCTTGGTTACGACTCCCCCATCAGAGGCCCATTAGGAGGCCTTTGTCTGTGACGGGGGAGGTGAAACCCAGGTACATCCAAGCTAAAAAACAAGCTTAGTATGAGGATGAGAAAAATACCTTTCTGTCCAGAACTAACCATGCCTAAAATATTTCAGCATTAAATTCTGATCAGGTTGGATCTTTGAGTCAATCAGACAAAAGTATCACATGTGATGCACTTTCCCCCAAATCCACATAATAACAAGACCACTTTGAAATTGACCCAAACCTCTGACTTTGCAACACAAGGTCACATTTTCTTCACTCTTTCTTTGTTTTAAAGCTCTGGTCATGCCCTTTCAGAAAATGTCTCATTTATTAAAATCGGACCTTCCTGGCCAGAGTTACACCTGGGAATGTCATGTAAACCTACCTGATCATTCTGATCATCATCTCATTACCGCTGCTCCGGCCTTAATAGGAAAACAGGACAGCTTTTGTGCAGTTTGGCCTATATTATTAAAATATTGAACACAGACATATTAAAACTAATTATTATAAATAAGACTGATATTATATGAATATTTATTATTACATAAATAAAGGAGTGTAAAACACTTACGTTCCATCCTTTTTATTTCTCCTCTTTGTTCCTTTCCCCTGTCCCATGAAATCAGGCTGGTCAATCCTCCCCTTTCCAGCAGACTGGCTCCTCTGATCCATGTTCGTCCACCTTCCACCTCTGTGTTGATACATTAATTTAGCCATAATTTGTCCATCATATCAGTAGAAAACTACTGTTTTCCAGAGGTAGGACTGAAAACATCTTTAACAATAAAATATGGCAAATAGCAGCAGAGGTCTGACTTACTTGTTTTCCTCAGCCATTGCAAGAAGTTGAGAAAAGTTCAGGGTCCAGCAGCGTCCTCTCTGTTGGTCAACAATAATCAAAGCATGATGAATCACGGCCGTTTCCACGGTAAACTCCGGCATTGTGATGCACCTTGGTTACGCCTCCCCCATCAGAGGCCCATTAGGAGGCCTTTGTCTGTGACGGGGGAGGTGAAACCCAGGTACATCCAAGCTAAAAAACAAGCTTAGTATGAGGATGAGAAAAATACCTTTCTGACCAGAACTAACCATGCCTAAAATATTTCAGCATTAAATCCCATCAGGTTGGATCTTTGAGTCAATCAGACAAAAGTATCACGTGTGATGCAGTTTCCCCCAAATCCACATAATAACAAGACCACTTTGAAATTGACCCAAACCTCTGACTTTGCAACACAAGGTCACTTTTTCCTCACTCTTTGTTTTAAAGCTCTGGTCATCAGTCAGCAGCAGACATGATCATGAAGTATTCAGCAGATTTCAGAATCTGAATGTTTTAAATGTAGTTTCTGGACCTGTCTGCTTAATGTGAGTGAACTGCTTCTTCCAGTAGGCATGGATGTGATTGGGTTTGTTTCAAATATGCTTTGTTTTTTACCACTCATTACTCAGATCAGAATTCTATTAGTCAAATGCCTGCAACAGAGATGATAATCATCCCCTGAATGTTCATATTTGATTGAAAAGACATACACTTAATGTGTCTGCACTGGTTTATTGATGCCAGTTGATTCTTGATGAAGTGTGTATATGTGCAGTCATAGGATGATATGACTATGCTATTTATGTTATATGTGACTGCAAGAAAAATGTACCTGGAAGCAGATTGCAGCCTCAGAGAGATCAGTTTTATTACAGACTGAGCTGTTAATAGGAATGCACACAAGACAGAAAACTGGTTGGACTTTATTAACCACAAATAGGAAAAGTGAGGTTGTTTTCAGACCTTTGTGAGACAGGAAGGTCTGTTATATACTGACAGCTCTGTTCTGGTTTCTTCCTAACTATTTCTTAGAATACCACCAGAGGGTCCATTTCCTCTTCTATCTGGTCCAGTGTAATGATGTCGTGTCGGTGGCTCTTAGTGCCACAAGCAGCTTCATATTGAACAGATTCAATAGAAAAAACCAATAAATAGGCCAAACACAACTTGCTGCATGTCATTGTGTGATGATGGAGTCTTGCTGGTTGAGCATGGAGGTGGAGAATTTGATCATCAACTGCATGATGAAAATGATCCTCAAAATGACTGCTGGTTGACTGTCATTCTGGGGATTATTTATTCTTTGTCTCAGACTGATCTAAATTAGACATTGGACAAGCTGACTGCCTTCAACATGAATCAGATCCGAAGCTCCGACGCTCACAGGACTCTTCATTCTGATCATCATCTCATTACCGCTGCTCCGGCCTTGATAGGAAAACTGGACAGCTTTTGTGCAGTTTGGCTCCGGCCTTGATAGGAAAACTGGACAGCTTTTGTGCAGTTTGGCTCCGGCCTTGATAGGAAAACTGGACAGCTTTTGTGCAGTTTGGCTCCGGCCTTGATAGGAAAACTGGACAGCTTTTGTGCAGTTTGGCTCCGGCCTTGATAGGAAAACTGGACAGCTTTTGTGCAGTTTGGCTCCGGCCTTGATAGGAAAACTGGACAGCTTTTGTGCAGTTTGGCTCCGGCCTTGATAGGAAAACTGGACAGCTTTTGTGCAGTTTGGCTCCGGCCTTGATAGGAAAACTGGACAGCTTTTGTGCAGTTTGGCTCCGGCCTTGATAGGAAAACTGGACAGCTTTTGTGCAGTTTGGCTCCGGCCTTGATAGGAAAACTGGACAGCTTTTGTGCAGTTTGGCTCCGGCCTTGATAGGAAAACTGGACAGCTTTTGTGCAGTTTGGCTCCGGCCTTGATAGGAAAACTGGACAGCTTTTGTGCAGTTTGGCCTAAATTATATATTATTAAAAATACTATTATTATTATTATTATTATTATTAATAAAAATGCTATTATTACTAAAAATATTATTAAAAATATTATAAATTATTAAAATTATATATTATTAAAATACTGAACACAGACATATTACGATTTTTAAAAAACGTAAACAAGGAAACAAAATTAATGAAATAAATATCACATACGTTCTCTTAAATTAAGATTTTTTTTATTTTACTCATTTACAATAAAAATAACCAAGTGAAGTTACAAAAAAAGAAGAAAAACAATATATATATTACTGTGAAAAGAACATACACTCCACTTTATGCAGATTAATAATGGCGATCATAATTTAAACATAAAAGAATATAGATCTATTGCTTCATCATACTTGATAAATACAGTATGGACACAAAAATTACCAATGTAGCCTATACTTTGTTTTTTTCACAAGATAATAAATAAGTTAAATAGTCCATAGCCAGTTAGGCACTGCTATGTAAATCACTCGGGGGAAAAAAAACTGCTAAAAATATATATATATATATATATTTTCAACCATCAGCAGTAAAAAACAAAGTATATTTGAAACAAACCCAATCACATCCATGCCTACTGGAAGAAGCAGTTCATGTAGAAAAATATAAGTTTTTTATTCTTAAATATCATGAACATCAAGTGTAAAACCAAATAATCAAAAAGGCCAAAGGAGCTCCCAGCCGACTTTAACACTGACCAATGTTACTTTGCTTTGATACACATTGTAAACTAACAGGCATCCCATGGGAGCAGAAAATGAGTTGCTAACAGTATGAACTGCCATCCTTTGCATCATATACTAAAGGTTTATTGGTGATATGGACACAAAGAATATGAACATACAGTAAATCATCTGTGTGTATACAGTCAAAGGATGTTTTTATAATGGCAAGAAAAGGACAAAAAACCAAAAAACCTGGTGAAGATCAAGTTTAAATTTGTTTTTGGCTTTTAGTCTGTATCACTCTTTTCCTCTTTTTGAAGCAGTCTCTTTCCAGTACAGGGCACCGAAACCTCCGGCTTGACGGACACCTTGGGGGTAGTCTTACTTTCTGCAATCTCAAAGGCTTCTTTAATTTTCATCAACAACTCGTATAGCTCACGCTTATGAACCTGCACAGCGAAAACTTCTTTTTCCTCTTCGTCAGCACTAGAGGCAGACTTTGTTTCTTTTGTCGATGAAGTGGCTGGGGCGGGATTGCTTTTTCTTTTTTTTGACTGGCTTGGTGCCATTTTGCTGTTTGCCTTTATTTTCCTCCTCCGTCTTTCGATCCCTCCCAGGGCATGCACAAACAGATGCTTCCACTTCTGATTTGCTACTAGCTTCATCAGCGGCGCACTGTTCTCCACATCTTCTTGCTCTGGTGGAGTCCATTTGTCCAAGATGGCCTGGGCAGAAGGGCAATTTGAATGCCACTTCTCTTTATCTATTGTGGCTGTTATACTCTGGATGGTCGGAGAGCGCCGGGACCATTTAGCTGTAACATAGACCAGATTGATTGGGATTCATTCTTGTTCAAAAACTGTAGTTACTCATCACCAATATCTGACAAGAGGTGTCTCGACACTTACTGAGAAGATGTTTCTCCCTCATCTTGAACTGGACAGCTCTCCACTTGTCATACAGAAATCTGTCAGGCATTGTGATGCACCTTGGTTACGACTCCCCCATCAGAGGCCCATTAGGAGGCCTTTGTCTGTGACGGGGGAGGTGAAACCCAGGTACATCCAAGCTAAAAAACAAGCTTAGTATGAGGATGAGAAAAATACCTTTCTGACCAGAACTAACCATGCCTAAAATCTTTCAGCATTAAATCCCATCAGGTTGGATCTTTGAGTCAATCAGACAAAAGCATCACATGTGATGCAGTTTCCCCCAAATCCACACGGCAACAAGACCACTTTGAAATTCAACCTAAGCTCTAACTTTGCAACACCAGGTCATATATTCATCATTCCCTATTTCTTTTAAAGCTCTGGTCATGCCCTTTCAGAAAATGTCTCATTTATTAAAATCAGACCTTCCTGGCCAGAGCTACACCTGGGAATGTCATGTAAACCTACCTGTGTGCAGTGTCCAAAATTGTCCACATTAAAAAATGAATAACTCTGCAATAAATGGTCACATTTCCTTCACTCTTTCTTTGTTTTAAAGCTCTGGTCATGCCCTTTCAGAAAATGTCTCATTTATTAAAATCAGACTTACCTGGCCAGAACTAACCATGCCTAAAATCTTTCAGCATTAAATCCCATCAGGTTGGATCTTTGAGTCAATCAGACAAAAGCATCACATGTGATGCAGTTTCCCCCAAATCCACACGGCAACAAGACCACTTTGAAATTCAACCTACGCTCTAATTTTGCAACACCAGGTCATATATTCATCATTCCCTATTTCTTTTAAAGCTCTGGTCATGCCCTTTCAGAAAATGTCTCATTTATTAAAATCGGACCTTCCTGGCCAGAGCTACACCTGGGAATGTCATGTAAACCTACCTGTGTGCAGTGTTTAAAATTGTCCACATTAAAAAATGAATGACTCTGCAATACAAGGTCACATTTTCTTCACTCTTTCTTTGTTTTAAAGCTCTGGTCATGCCCTTTCAGAAAATGTCTCATTTATTAAAATCGGACCTTCCTGGCCAGAGCTACACCTGGGAATGTCATGTAAACCTACCTGATCATTCTGATCATCATCTCATTACCGCTGCTCCGGCCTTAATAGGAAAACAGGACAGCTTTTGTGCAGTTTGGCCTATATTATTAAAATATTGAACACAGACATATTAAAACTAATTATTATAAATAAGACTGATATTATATGAATATTTATTATTACATAAATAAAGGAGTGTAAAACACTTACGTTCCATCCTTTTTATTTCTCCTCTTTGTTCCTTTCCCCTGTCCCATGAAATCAGGCTGGTCAATCCTCCCCTTTCCAGCAGACTGGCTCCTCTGATCCATGTTCGTCCACCTTCCACCTCTGTGTTGATACATTAATTTAGCCATAATTTGTCCATCATATCAGTAGAAAACTACTGTTTTCCAGAGGTAGGACTGAAAACATCTTTAACAATAAAATATGGCAAATGGCAGCAGAGGTCTGACTTACTTGTTTTCCTCAGCCATTGCAAGAAGTTGAGAAAAGTTCAGGGTCCAGCAGCGTCCTCTCTGTTGGTCAACAATAATCAAAGCATGATGAATCACGGCCGTTTCCACGGTAAACTCCGGCATTGTGATGCACCTTGGTTACGACTCCCCCATCAGAGGCCCATTAGGAGGCCTTTGTCTGTGATGGGGGAGGTGAAACCCAGGTACATCCAAGCTAAAAAACAAGCTTAGTATGAGGATGAGAAAAATACCTTTCTGACCAGAACTAACCATGCCTAAAATATTTCAGCATTAAATCCCATCAGGTTGGATCTTTGAGTCAATCAGACAAAAGTATCACGTGTGATGCACTTTCCCCCAAATCCACATAATAACAAGACCACTTTCCCCCAAATCCACATAATAACAAGACCACTTTGAAATTCAACCTAAGCTCTAATTTTGCAACACCAGGTCATATATTCATCATTCCCTATTTCTTTTAAAGCTCTGGTCATGCCCTTTCAGAAAATGTCTCATTTATTAAAATCGGACCTTCCTGGCCAGAGCTACACCTGGGAATGTCATGTAAACCTACCAGTGTGCAGTGTCCAAAATTGTCCACATTAAAAAATGAATAACTCTGCAATACAAGGTCACATTTTCTTCACTCTTTCTTTGTTTTAAAGCTCTGGTCATGCCCTTTCAGAAAATGTCTCATTTATTAAAATCAGACTTACCTGTCCAGAACTAACCATGCCTAAAATCTTTCAGCATTAAATCCTGATCAGGTTGGATCTTTGAGTCAATCAGACAAAAGCATCACATGTGATTCTGTTGTGTGACTGACTCAAAGATCCAACCTGGCATCTCACCCAGGTCGGCGTCCTCCTGCGGGGCTCGGTTCCCGAGATACGGGGCGCGTGGAGGGCTGACCTCCAGGCGGGCCTCTGGCAGGCCCCGGCAGCATCCATCTCACCCAGGTCGGCGTCCTCCTGCGGGGCCTGGTTCCCGAGATACGGGGCTGACCTCCAGGCGGGCCCCTGGCAGGCCCCGGCAGCATCCATCTCACCCAGGTCGGCGTCCTCCTGCGGGGCCTGGTTCCCGAGATACGGGGCTGACCTCCAGGCGGGCCTCTGGCAGGCCCCGGCAGCATCCATCTCACCCAGGTCGGCGTCCTCCTGCGGGGCCTGGTTCCCGAGATACGGGGCTGACCTCCAGGCGGGCCTCTGGCAGGCCCCGGCAGCATCCATCTCACCCAGGTCGGCGTCCTCCTGCGGGGCTTGGTTCCCGAGATACGGGGCTGACCTCCAGGCGGGCCTCTGGCAGGCCCCGGCAGCATCCATCTCACCCAGGTCGGCGTCCTCCTGCGGGGCCTGGTTCCCGAGATACGGGGCTGACCTCCAGGCGGGCCTCTGGCAGGCCCCGGCAGCATCCATCTCACCCAGGTCGGCGTCCTCCTGCGGGGCTCGGTTCCCGAGATACGGGGCGCGTGGAGGGCTGACCCCCAGGCCGACCTCCAAGTCAGGTTGGATCTTTGCAGTTTAAGGTAATAAAATAATCAGTCAGCAGCAGACATGATCATGAAGTATTCAGCAGATTTCAGAATCTAAATGCTTTAAATCACAAGTTTCTGCACCCGTTGACATTCCCAGGTGTAGCTCTGGACAGGTAAGTCTGATTTTAATAAATGAGACATTTTCTGAAAGGGCATGACCAGAGCTTTAAAACAAAGACAGAGTGAGGAAAATGTGACCTTGTGTTGCAAAGTCAGAGGTTTGGGTCAATTTCAAAGTGGTCTTGTTATTATGTGGATTTGGGGGAAAGTGCATCACATGTGATACTTTTGTCTGATTGACTCAAAGATCCAACCTGATCAGAATTTAATGCTGAAATATTTTAGGCATGGTTAGTTCTGGACAGAAAGGTATTTTTCTCATCCTGATAATAAACTTGTTTTTTAGCTTGGATGTACCTGGGTTTCACCTCCCCCGTCACAGACAAAGGCCTCCTAATGGGCCTCTGATGGGGGAGGCGTAACCAAGGTGCATCACAATGCCAGAATTCTGTATAAAATGACCTGCTTCTTCATGCCTTGATCATTGTTTGCTGAGACACAGAGAGGACGCTGCTGGAAGACACTGCTGGACCCTGAACTTCTATCAACTTCTTGCAATGGCTGAGGAAAACAAGTAAGTCAGACCTCTGCTGCTATTTGCCATATTTTATTGTTAAAGATGTTTTCAGTCCTACCTCTGGAAAACAGTAGTTTTCTGTACCTGAACAATGCGCTTTATCTTTGTGTTACAGGCAAGATCGTACATATGACCGCCGTGTGGTCTACTGCCTCAGGTGCTCAAAACCCACTGAGATCATTGCAACCCACCTCTCCAGGGTTTGCATGAAAAACAGCACCCCAGAGGAACGCCAACAGGAGCTAGTGAAGGCAAAAGAGTCCACCAAAATCTGGACGCGTGATGGTAGGCTGTGGGACTACGCAGACATCTGCCGCCTGTTTCCCCACAGTCTCTGTAGGCGGTCATTGGTCAAGGAGCTGAAGAGAAGAGGCTTTTTCGTGCTCAACTGCCCCCTGGACTTTGACCTGGAAGAGGAGGAGACAAGAGAAGCTGTTGCTGCCCGTCCTTCTACCTCTGCAGAGGAGCCTCCTGCCTCTGCAGAGGAGCCTCCTGCCTCTGCTGCTCCACTTCCCACAGTTAAAGAGAGGGATTCTGGAAGCAGCCAGGCAGATGAAGAGGAGGACAGCCCCTCCAGTGACCCCACATGGCAACAGTGAGTCTTTTAACTTCCACACAGAAAGGACTGAATCAGTGGTCTCCTTTTGTGAACTTGTATGAACTAAAGTTCTCTCTGCTTTCTCAGGTCAACTCCTCGTTTCTCCTCAACCGTAAGGATGAGGATGCAGGAGGAAAACCTGTACTCCAAGTTTCCACCTGAGACCACGGAGCTGGAGAAATTTAAAGCCCATTTGGAATCTGTGCTACAGATTCCAGACTGCAAACAGGAAGTAGGTGTTTGTTTTGGTTTTTCCTTTCTTGCAGCCCAGACTGGTTTCTGCTGCTCTCTCTGCATGTTCATTTCAATATGAATGGAGGCCTCACTGAGTCACTGAATGCAGCCTGATGATGTTTTTATCTGACTGTGGTTCACAGGTTGACAATGTTTCCAGGATGCTGCGCTTCATGCAGCCCACAGGGAACCAGGTGAAGCTGGATTTTCTGAAGAGCACAGCACTTCTGGCCGAGTATTTTAATGCTCTGAAGAGGGTGGGTCAGTCTGCAGCCACCCGGATAAATTATGTTAAGAGCATGATTAAGTTCGTGAAATACCTGCGGCTGGAATATGGAGCATCCGACCCTGCGATGGTGCACATGTGCACCCATTACTTGGATTTCCTGGCTGTCCTTAGGAAACCAATTTCTAAGACCCACAGCAAGGACCTTTGCAGTAAAAGGTGAGCATTTATCATTCCTAGTCCTTCCTTCTCCGTCTGCTGTTTTTAAAAGTTGGATAATAACTCAGCTTCTCCTTCTCACTGCTGTTCTGGTGCATCTTGTCTTTCAGGCACGACTACTTTGTTGGGCCAAAGACGTCAGTCTACAACTGCCAAAAAGTCCTCCGAGAGGCCAAGAAGGACGCACTGGGAGTTTATGGATGCCTCCTGAACGGTGACCCAGTCACAGAAGAGGAGAAGACCCGTTACCGCTACTACTGTGAGGCCATCCTTCTCCTCGGTCATTTCCAGAGGCCAGGAGCGGTGGAGGGACTGACAGTAAGTACTTTTCCAGGCCAGGTTTTTCTCAGCATGCAGTGGACACCTTAAAACATTCCGACCATTAATGTGTTCATGGTTGTTTCTCAGGTCACAGAATGGCTCCAGAAGCTGGAGTGCAATGGGCGGGTCGTTGTGGCTGTGAAGTCCCACAAGACAGCCAACAGGCAGGTGGCTCCATTTGCCTTGACCCAGGAGGAAGCTGCTGTAAGTGACATCACTGTCCACAAATATGGACCAGAATTCATGTCCATTTCCTCCCTTTTCATTCATTTCTTCTACTCTTTGTCTCTGCAGATCATCGAGCAGTACTACCTCGCGGTCCGTTCGGATGCTCTCAGGAACTTGACCGACGGCGATGGTGAGGGGCACAACAGACTTTTTCTGGCTAACAATGGCAGACCAGTTAAAAGTGCCACCAATGACCTCCGGCGCCTGCACCAACAGTGAGTTGACACATCTAAATGCACTTCTTCCTGGCATGAGATGCATAAAGTTGGAGCAATTTGAGTAGATGAACTGAAGATATTTCAATTTCTCTTTCATTACAGCTACAAGCTGCCAAGCGTCACCAGCCAGGAGATCCGCCGTGCCATTGAAACAGAGGCAAACGCTGTGCTGACGGACGAGCAGAAGACGGGCTTGGCGTACTATCTGGCTCACACAGATAAGGTGGCTAAAGACCACTACAGGATGCGGGAGCCAGAGAGTATCTCAAACATCGCCAACTTGGTCAATCTCTTTACACACAGGTAAATAAGGTGAAACATCTAGTATCTCCCAGCTGCTTAATGTTCAGTTTTTCACTCAAGTCTCTTCGTTCTACAGTTCTGATGACTCGGGAGATGACCAGCTTCGTCTGGCCACCAAAAGAGGAAGAGAAAGGGAGGGACTGTCATTTGACAAGTTCCAGGAACAGTTCCCGGTGACAATGGAGGGGAACCCTCCAAACAAAGTGAGGAGAACTGCAGCTGGCTTCGCTCCTGACAGATTTCTGTATGACAAGTGGAGAGCTGTTCAGTTCAAGATGAGGGAGAAACATCTTCTCAGTAAGTGTCGAGACACCTCTTGTCAGATATTGGTGATGAGTAACTACAGTTTTTGAACAAGAATGAATCCCAATCAATCTGGTCTATGTTACAGCTAAATGGTCCCGGCGGCCTCCGACCATCCAGAGTATAACAGCCACAATAGATAAAGAGAAGTGGCATTCAAATTGCCCTTCTGCCCAGGCCATCTTGGACAAATGGACTCCACCAGAGCAAGAAGATGTGGAGAACAGTGCGCCGCTGATGAAGCTAGTAGCAAATCAGAAGTGGAAGCATCTGGCCATTGTGGAACCATCTCCAAAGGCTGGCGAGGGAAAAGGTAACGTTTCATTCCGGCCATATTAAAATTTTCCCTGCAGTTTTTATGCTTCAGTCAATCTTGGAATCCAACCATATGTGGTCATGATATTTAATTTTTTTTTATTAAAAAAAAAAGGAGGAAAAATAACCAATTTTCTCAATTCTGACCTACAGGAGTGGTGACCACCAAGTCATTTCCCAAAAATGCAGTCATCTGTGACTACCATGGTGAGCTCATTTCTGGTGCGGAGGGGAGGAAGAGGATGAGTGACAGGAACAATGTCATGGGCTACTCGTTCTTCTTTAAGGCTGGCGGTATTGACATGTGTATTGATGCCCACAATGCCCCTTGCTCATGTCACCCTAATACAGAGACTTTTGGCAGGCTCATCAATCATTCCAGAAAAAATGCCAATGTTAGGCCTGTTCACTGCCTTATGCAGTTCTCAGAAGGACCACAAAATGTCATTTTGTTTAAGGCTACGAGAGACCTATGTGTAAACGAAGAGCTGCTGTTTGATTATGGAGTGAGAAAAAAATCATTTTCTGGAGAGGGAGCTGACCTCACATGGTTGGACAGCTAGATATTCTTTTGAAGAAAAAGCTGTGAATGTACATACTGTATATACTGTAAATACACAATAAAAAGGAACATTTGATCGCAAATCTTTTTTGGTCATTTTGGTATATTTCTACTTGAATTAGATGCTATGGGACACCTTTAAAACTTTAAAAGGATAAGGAATGATGAATATATGGCCTGGTGTTGCAAAGTTACAGCTTTGGTTGAATTTGAAAGTGGTCTTGTTACCATGTGGATTTGGGGGAAACTGGGGTGCAGTTAGAAAAATGAATAACTCTGCAATACAAGGTGACATTTTCCTCACTCTGTCTTTGTTTTAAAGCTCTGGTCATGCCCTTTCAGAAAATGTCTCATTTATTAAAATCAGACCTTCCTGGCCAGAGCTACACCTGGGAATGTCATGTAAACCTACCTGTGTGCAGTTTCCAAAATTGTCCACATTAAAAAATGAATAACTCTGCAATAAATGGTCACATTTTCTTCACTCTTTCTTTGTTTTAAAGCTCTGGTCATGCCCTTTCAGAAAATGTCTCATTTATTAAAATCAGACTTACCTGTCCAGAACTAACCATGCCTAAAATCTTTCAGCATTAAATCCCATCAGGTTGGATCTTTGAGTCAATCAGACAAAAGCATCACATGTGATGCAGTTTCCCCCAAATCCACACGGCAACAAGACCACTTTGAAATTCAACCTAAGCTCTAACTTTGCAACACCAGGTCATATATTCATCATTCCCTATTTCTTTTAAAGCTCCGGTCATGCCCTTTCAGAAAATGTCTCATTTATTAAAATCAGACCTTCCTGGCCAGAGCTACACCTGGGAATGTCATGTAAACCTACCTGTGTGCAGTTTCCAAAATTGTCCACATTAAAAAATGAATAACTCTGCAATACAAGGTCACATTTTCTTCACTCTTTCTTTGTTTTAAAGCTCTGGTCATGCCCTTTCAGAAAATGTCTAACTTATTAAAATCAGACGAATGTCCTTTACATTTAGGATGAACCAGTCAGCCTACAGACTAGGATTCAGTAACCAATAAAAATGACCAAAAAAAAGTCTTCCTTAATTACCATAAACATGTGAAAACAGTGATGCTTTATGCTATGATCAATATAATAAGTGCACTGCACAGTTTTTAGGCTTTAGCTGGTTTTCCTTTTTATGTATAATTCGAGCATCATTCAATAGGCAATATCAGACGTAACATAAAAAAAATGTTTACATAAAAATGAGAGACATTGTGGGAGGCAAATACAGAAAAATAAACATGCTTTCAAGTCTTACAATTTGGACTTGGCAGTGAATTGTTACTACCTGAAAGATGTAGAAAAATATAAGTTTTTTATTCTTAAATATCATGAACATCAAGTGTAAAACCAAATAATCAAAAAGGCCAAAGGAGCTCCCAGCCAACTTTAACACTGACCAATGTTACTTTGCTTTGATACACATTGTAAACTAACAGGCATCCCATGGGAGCAGAAAATGAGTTGCTAACAGTATGAACTGCCATCCTTTGCATCATATACTAAAGGTTTATTGGTGATATGGACACAAAGAATATGAACATACAGTAAATCATCTGTGTGTATACAGTCAAAGGATGTTTTTATAATGGCAAGAAAAGGACAAAAAACCAAAAAACCTGGTGAAGATCAAGTTTAAATTTGTTTTTGGCTTTTAGTCTGTATCACTCTTTTCCTCTTTTTGAAGCAGTCTCTTTCCAGTAAAGGGCACCGAAACCTCCGGCTTGACGGACACCTTGGGGGTAGTCTTACTTTCTGCAATCTCAAAGGCTTCTTTAATTTTCATCAACAACTCGTATAGCTCACGCTTATGAACCTGCACAGCGAAAACTTCTTTTTCCTCTTCGTCAGCACTAGAGGCAGACTTTGTTTCTTTTGTCGATGAAGTGGCTGGGGCGGGATTGCTTTTTCTTTTTTTTGACTGGCTTGGTGCCATTTTGCTGTTTGCCTTTATTTTCCTCCTCCGTCTTTCGATCCCTCCCAGGGCATGCACAAACAGATGCTTCCACTTCTGATTTGCTACTAGCTTCATCAGCGGCGCACTGTTCTCCACATCTTCTTGCTCTGGTGGAGTCCATTTGTCCAAGATGGCCTGGGCAGAAGGGCAATTTGAATGCCACTTCTCTTTATCTATTGTGGCTGTTATACTCTGGATGGTCGGAGGCCGCCGGGACCATTTAGCTGTAACATAGACCAGATTGATTGGGATTCATTCTTGTTCAAAAACTGTAGTTACTCATCACCAATATCTGACAAGAGGTGTCTCGACACTTACTGAGAAGATGTTTCTCCCTCATCTTGAACTGAACAGCTCTCCACTTGTCATACAGAAATCTGTCAGGCATTGTGATGCACCTTGGTTACGACTCCCCCATCAGAGGCCCATTAGGAGGCCTTTGTCTGTGACGGGGGAGGTGAAACCCAGGTACATCCAAGCTAAAAAACAAGCTTAGTATGAGGATGAGAAAAATACCTTTCTGACCAGAACTAACCATGCCTAAAATATTTCAGCATTAAATCCCATCAGGTTGGATCTTTGAGTCAATCAGACAAAAGTATCACGTGTGATGCAGTTTCCCCCAAATCCACATAATAACAAGACCACTTTGAAATTGACCCAAACCTCTGACTTTGCAACACAAGGTCACTTTTTCCTCACTCTTTGTTTTAAAGCTCTGGTCATCAGTCAGCAGCAGACATGATCATGAAGTATTCAGCAGATTTCAGAATCTGAATGTTTTAAATGTAGTTTCTGGACCTGTCTGCTTAATGTGAGTGAACTGCTTCTTCCAGTAGGCATGGATGTGATTGGGTTTGTTTCAAATATGCTTTGTTTTTTACCACTCATTACTCAGATCAGAATTCTATTAGTCAAATGCCTGCAACAGAGATGATAATCATCCCCTGAATGTTCATATTTGATTGAAAAGACATACACTTAATGTGTCTGCACTGGTTTATTGATGCCAGTTGATTCTTGATGAAGTGTGTATATGTGCAGTCATAGGATGATATGACTATGCTATTTATGTTATATGTGACTGCAAGAAAAATGTACCTGGAAGCAGATTGCAGCCTCAGAGAGATCAGTTTTATTACAGACTGAGCTGTTAATAGGAATGCACACAAGACAGAAAACTGGTTGGACTTTATTAACCACAAATAGGAAAAGTGAGGTTGTTTTCAGACCTTTGTGAGACAGGAAGGTCTGTTATATACTGACAGCTCTGTTCTGGTTTCTTCCTAACTATTTCTTAGAATACCACCAGAGGGTCCATTTCCTCTTCTATCTGGTCCAGTGTAATGATGTCGTGTCGGTGGCTCTTAGTGCCACAAGCAGCTTCATATTGAACAGATTCAATAGAAAAAACCAATAAATAGGCCAAACACAACTTGCTGCATGTCATTGTGTGATGATGGAGTCTTGCTGGTTGAGCATGGAGGTGGAGAATTTGATCATCAACTGCATGATGAAAATGATCCTCAAAATGACTGCTGGTTGACTGTCATTCTGGGGATTATTTATTCTTTGTCTCAGACTGATCTAAATTAGACATTGGACAAGCTGACTGCCTTCAACATGAATCAGATCCGAAGCTCCGACGCTCACAGGACTCTTCATTCTGATCATCATCTCATTACCGCTGCTCCGGCCTTGATAGGAAAACTGGACAGCTTTTGTGCAGTTTGGCTCCGGCCTTGATAGGAAAACTGGACAGCTTTTGTGCAGTTTGGCGTCCGGCCTTGATAGGAAAACTGGACAGCTTTTGTGCAGTTTGGCTCCGGCCTTGATAGGAAAACTGGACAGCTTTTGTGCAGTTTGGCTCCGGCCTTGATAGGAAAACTGGACAGCTTTTGTGCAGTTTGGCTCCGGCCTTGATAGGAAAACTGGACAGCTTTTGTGCAGTTTGGCTCCGGCCTTGATAGGAAAACTGGACAGCTTTTGTGCAGTTTGGCTCCGGCCTTGATAGGAAAACTGGACAGCTTTTGTGCAGTTTGGCTCCGGCCTTGATAGGAAAACTGGACAGCTTTTGTGCAGTTTGGCTCCGGCCTTGATAGGAAAACTGGACAGCTTTTGTGCAGTTTGGCTCCGGCCTTGATAGGAAAACTGGACAGCTTTTGTGCAGTTTGGCCTAAATTATATATTATTAAAAATACTATTATTATTATTATTATTATTATTAATAAAAATGCTATTATTACTAAAAATATTATTAAAAATATTATAAATTATTAAAATTATATATTATTAAAATACTGAACACAGACATATTACGATTTTTAAAAAACGTAAACAAGGAAACAAAATTAATGAAATAAATATCACATACGTTCTCTTAAATTAAGATTTTTTTTATTTTACTCATTTACAATAAAAATAACCAAGTGAAGTTACAAAAAAAAGAAGAAAAACAATATATATATTACTGTGAAAAGAACATACACTCCACTTTATGCAGATTAATAATGGCGATCATAATTTAAACATAAAAGAATATAGATCTATTGCTTCATCATACTTGATAAATACAGTATGGACACAAAAATTACCAATGTAGCCTATACTTTGTTTTTTTCACAAGATAATAAATAAGTTAAATAGTCCATAGCCAGTTAGGCACTGCTATGTAAATCACTCGGGGGAAAAAAAACTGCTAAAAATATATATATATATATATATTTTCAACCATCAGCAGTAAAAAACAAAGTATATTTGAAACAAACCCAATCACATCCATGCCTACTGGAAGAAGCAGTTCATGTAGAAAAATATAAGTTTTTTATTCTTAAATATCATGAACATCAAGTGTAAAACCAAATAATCAAAAAGGCCAAAGGAGCTCCCAGCCGACTTTAACACTGACCAATGTTACTTTGCTTTGATACACATTGTAAACTAACAGGCATCCCATGGGAGCAGAAAATGAGTTGCTAACAGTATGAACTGCCATCCTTTGCATCATATACTAAAGGTTTATTGGTGATATGGACACAAAGAATATGAACATACAGTAAATCATCTGTGTGTATACAGTCAAAGGATGTTTTTATAATGGCAAGAAAAGGACAAAAAACCAAAAAACCTGGTGAAGATCAAGTTTAAATTTGTTTTTGGCTTTTAGTCTGTATCACTCTTTTCCTCTTTTTGAAGCAGTCTCTTTCCAGTACAGGGCACCGAAACCTCCGGCTTGACGGACACCTTGGGGGTAGTCTTACTTTCTGCAATCTCAAAGGCTTCTTTAATTTTCATCAACAACTCGTATAGCTCACGCTTATGAACCTGCACAGTGAAAACTTCTTTTTCCTCTTCGTCAGCACTAGAGGCAGACTTTGTTTCTTTTGTCGATGAAGTGGCTGGGGCGGGATTGCTTTTTCTTTTTTTTGACTGGCTTGGTGCCATTTTGCTGTTTGCCTTTATTTTCCTCCTCCGTCTTTCGATCCCTCCCAGGGCATGCACAAACAGATGCTTCCACTTCTGATTTGCTACTAGCTTCATCAGCGGCGCACTGTTCTCCACATCTTCTTGCTCTGGTGGAGTCCATTTGTCCAAGATGGCCTGGGCAGAAGGGCAATTTGAATGCCACTTCTCTTTATCTATTGTGGCTGTTATACTCTGGATGGTCGGAGGGCGCCGGGACCATTTAGCTGTAACATAGACCAGATTGATTGGGATTCATTCTTGTTCAAAAAGTGTAGTTACTCATCACCAATATCTGACAAGAGGTGTCTCGACACTTACTGAGAAGATGTTTCTCCCTCATCTTGAACTGAACAGCTCTCCACTTGTCATACAGAAATCTGTCAGGCATTGTGATGCACCTTGGTTACGACTCCCCCATCAGAGGCCCATTAGGAGGCCTTTGTCTGTGACGGGGGAGGTGAAACCCAGGTACATCCAAGCTAAAAAACAAGCTTAGTATGAGGATGAGAAAAATACCTTTCTGACCAGAACTAACCATGCCTAAAATATTTCAGCATTAAATTCTGATCAGGTTGGATCTTTGAGTCAATCAGACAAAAGCATCACATGTGATGCAGTTTCCCCCAAATCCACACGGCAACAAGACCACTTTGAAATTCAACCTAAGCTCTAATTTTGCAACACCAGGTCATATATTCATCATTCCCTATTTCTTTTAAAGCTCTGGTCATGCCCTTTCAGAAAATGTCTCATTTATTAAAATCAGACCTTCCTGGCCAGAGCTACACCTGGGAATGTCATGTAAACCTACCTGTGTGCAGTGTCCAAAATTGTCCACATTAAAAAATGAATAACTCTGCAATACAAGGTCACATTTTCTTCACACTTTCTTTGTTTTAAAGCTCTGGTCATGCCCTTTCAGAAAATGTCTCACTTATTAAAATCAGACTTACCTGTCCAGAACTAACCATGCCTAAAATCTTTCAGCATTAAATCCCATCAGGTTGGATCTTTGAGTCAATCAGACAAAAGCATCACATGTGATGCAGTTTCCCCCAAATCCACACGGCAACAAGACCACTTTGAAATTCAACCTAAGCTCTAACTTTGCAACACCAGGTCATATATTCATCATTCCCTATTTCTTTTAAAGCTCTGGTCATGCCCTTTCAGAAAATGTCTCATTTATTAAAATCAGACCTTCCTGGCCAGAGCTACACCTGGGAATGTCATGTAAACCTACCTGTGTGCAGTGTCCAAAATTGTCCACATTAAAAAATGAATAACTCTGCAATAAATGGTCACATTTTCTTCACTCTTTCTTTGTTTTAAAGCTCTGGTCATGCCCTTTCAGAAAATGTCTCATTTATTAAAATCGGACCTTCCTGGCCAGAGCTACACCTGGGAATGTCATGTAAACCTACCTGTGTGCAGTGTCCAAAATTGTCCACATTAAAAAATGAATAACTCTGCAATAAATGGTCACATTTCCTTCACTCTTTCTTTGTTTTAAAGCTCTGGTCATGCCCTTTCAGAAAATGTCTCATTTATTAAAATCAGACTTACCTGGCCAGAACTAACCATGCCTAAAATCTTTCAGCATTAAATCCCATCAGGTTGGATCTTTGAGTCAATCAGACAAAAGCATCACATGTGATGCAGTTTCCCCCAAATCCACACGGCAACAAGACCACTTTGAAATTCAACCTAAGCTCTAATTTTGCAACACCAGGTCATATATTCATCATTCCCTATTTCTTTTAAAGCTCTGGTCATGCCCTTTCAGAAAATGTCTCATTTATTAAAATCGGACCTTCCTGGCCAGAGCTACACCTGGGAATGTCATGTAAACCTACCTGTGTGCAGTGTTTAAAATTGTCCACATTAAAAAATGAATGACTCTGCAATACAAGGTCACATTTTCTTCACTCTTTCTTTGTTTTAAAGCTCTGGTCATGCCCTTTCAGAAAATGTCTCATTTATTAAAATCGGACCTTCCTGGCCAGAGCTACACCTGGGAATGTCATGTAAACCTACCTGATCATTCTGATCATCATCTCATTACCGCTGCTCCGGCCTTAATAGGAAAACAGGACAGCTTTTGTGCAGTTTGGCCTATATTATTAAAATATTGAACACAGACATATTAAAACTAATTATTATAAATAAGACTGATATTATATGAATATTTATTATTACATAAATAAAGGAGTGTAAAACACTTACGTTCCATCCTTTTTATTTCTCCTCTTTGTTCCTTTCCCCTGTCCCATGAAATCAGGCTGGTCAATCCTCCCCTTTCCAGCAGACTGGCTCCTCTGATCCATGTTCGTCCACCTTCCACCTCTGTGTTGATACATTAATTTAGCCATAATTTGTCCATCATATCAGTAGAAAACTACTGTTTTCCAGAGGTAGGACTGAAAACATCTTTAACAATAAAATATGGCAAATGGCAGCAGAGGTCTGACTTACTTGTTTTCCTCAGCCATTGCAAGAAGTTGAGAAAAGTTCAGGGTCCAGCAGCGTCCTCTCTGTTGGTCAACAATAATCAAAGCATGATGAATCACGGCCGTTTCCACGGTAAACTCCGGCATTGTGATGCACCTTGGTTACGACTCCCCCATCAGAGGCCCATTAGGAGGCCTTTGTCTGTGACGGGGGAGGTGAAACCCAGGTACATCCAAGCTAAAAAACAAGCTTAGTATGAGGATGAGAAAAATACCTTTCTGACCAGAACTAACCATGCCTAAAATATTTCAGCATTAAATCCCATCAGGTTGGATCTTTGAGTCAATCAGACAAAAGTATCACGTGTGATGCAGTTTCCCCCAAATCCACATAATAACAAGACCACTTTGAAATTGACCCAAACCTCTGACTTTGCAACACAAGGTCACATTTTCCTCACTCTGTCTTTGTTTTAAAGCTCTGGTCATCAGTCAGCAGCAGACATGATCATGAAGTATTCAGCAGATTTCAGAATCTGAATGTTTTAAATGTAGTTTCTGGACCTGTCTGCTTAATGTGAGTGAACTGCTTCTTCCAGTAGGCATGGATGTGATTGGGTTTGTTTCAAATATGCTTTGTTTTTTACCACTCATTACTCAGATCAGAATTCTATTAGTCAAATGCCTGCAACAGAGATGATAATCATCCCCTGAATGTTCATATTTGATTGAAAAGACATACACTTAATGTGTCTGCACTGGTTTATTGATGCCAGTTGATTCTTGATGAAGTGTGTATATGTGCAGTCATAGGATGATATGACTATGCTATTTATGTTATATGTGACTGCAAGAAAAATGTACCTGGAAGCAGATTGCAGCCTCAGAGAGATCAGTTTTATTACAGACTGAGCTGTTAATAGGAATGCACACAAGACAGAAAACTGGTTGGACTTTATTAACCACAAATAGGAAAAGTGAGGTTGTTTTCAGACCTTTGTGAGACAGGAAGGTCTGTTATATACTGACAGCTCTGTTCTGGTTTCTTCCTAACTATTTCTTAGAATACCACCAGAGGGTCCATTTCCTCTTCTATCTGGTCCAGTGTAATGATGTCGTGTCGGTGGCTCTTAGTGCCACAAGCAGCTTCATATTGAACAGATTCAATAGAAAAAACCAATAAATAGGCCAAACACAACTTGCTGCATGTCATTGTGTGATGATGGAGTCTTGCTGGTTGAGCATGGAGGTGGAGAATTTGATCATCAACTGCATGATGAAAATGATCCTCAAAATGACTGCTGGTTGACTGTCATTCTGGGGATTATTTATTCTTTGTCTCAGACTGATCTAAATTAGACATTGGACAAGCTGACTGCCTTCAACATGAATCAGATCCGAAGCTCCGACGCTCACAGGACTCTTCATTCTGATCATCATCTCATTACCGCTGCTCCGGCCTTGATAGGAAAACTGGACAGCTTTTGTGCAGTTTGGCTCCGGCCTTGATAGGAAAACTGGACAGCTTTTGTGCAGTTTGGCTCCGGCCTTGATAGGAAAACTGGACAGCTTTTGTGCAGTTTGGCTCCGGCCTTGATAGGAAAACTGGACAGCTTTTGTGCAGTTTGGCTCCGGCCTTGATAGGAAAACTGGACAGCTTTTGTGCAGTTTGGCTCCGGCCTTGATAGGAAAACTGGACAGCTTTTGTGCAGTTTGGCTCCGGCCTTGATAGGAAAACTGGACAGCTTTTGTGCAGTTTGGCTCCGGCCTTGATAGGAAAACTGGACAGCTTTTGTGCAGTTTGGCTCCGGCCTTGATAGGAAAACTGGACAGCTTTTGTGCAGTTTGGCTCCGGCCTTGATAGGAAAACTGGACAGCTTTTGTGCAGTTTGGCCTAAATTATATATTATTAAAAATACTATTATTATTATTATTATTATTATTATTATTAATAAAAATGCTATTATTACTAAAAATATTATTAAAAATATTATAAATTATTAAAATTATATATTATTAAAATACTGAACACAGACATATTACGATTTTTAAAAAACGTAAACAAGGAAACAAAATTAATGAAATAAATATCACATACGTTCTCTTAAATTAAGATTTTTTTTATTTTACTCATTTACAATAAAAATAACCAAGTGAAGTTACAAAAAAAGAAGAAAAACAATATATATATTACTGTGAAAAGAACATACACTCCACTTTATGCAGATTAATAATGGCGATCATAATTTAAACATAAAAGAATATAGATCTATTGCTTCATCATACTTGATAAATACAGTATGGACACAAAAATTACCAATGTAGCCTATACTTTGTTTTTTTCACAAGATAATAAATAAGTTAAATAGTCCATAGCCAGTTAGGCACTGCTATGTAAATCACTCGGGGGAAAAAAAACTGCTAAAAATATATATATATATATATATTTTCAACCATCAGCAGTAAAAAACAAAGTATATTTGAAACAAACCCAATCACATCCATGCCTACTGGAAGAAGCAGTTCATGTAGAAAAATATAAGTTTTTTATTCTTAAATATCATGAACATCAAGTGTAAAACCAAATAATCAAAAAGGCCAAAGGAGCTCCCAGCCAACTTTAACACTGACCAATGTTACTTTGCTTTGATACACATTGTAAACTAACAGGCATCCCATGGGAGCAGAAAATGAGTTGCTAACAGTATGAACTGCCATCCTTTGCATCATATACTAAAGGTTTATTGGTGATATGGACACAAAGAATATGAACATACAGTAAATCATCTGTGTGTATACAGTCAAAGGATGTTTTTATAATGGCAAGAAAAGGACAAAAAACCAAAAAACCTGGTGAAGATCAAGTTTAAATTTGTTTTTGGCTTTTAGTCTGTATCACTCTTTTCCTCTTTTTGAAGCAGTCTCTTTCCAGTACAGGGCACCGAAACCTCCGGCTTGACGGACACCTTGGGGGTAGTCTTACTTTCTGCAATCTCAAAGGCTTCTTTAATTTTCATCAACAACTCGTATAGCTCACGCTTATGAACCTGCACAGTGAAAACTTCTTTTTCCTCTTCGTCAGCACTAGAGGCAGACTTTGTTTCTTTTGTCGATGAAGTGGCTGGGGCGGGATTGCTTTTTCTTTTTTTTGACTGGCTTGGTGCCATTTTGCTGTTTGCCTTTATTTTCCTCCTCCGTCTTTCGATCCCTCCCAGGGCATGCACAAACAGATGCTTCCACTTCTGATTTGCTACTAGCTTCATCAGCGGCGCACTGTTCTCCACATCTTCTTGCTCTGGTGGAGTCCATTTGTCCAAGATGGCCTGGGCAGAAGGGCAATTTGAATGCCACTTCTCTTTATCTATTGTGGCTGTTATACTCTGGATGGTCGGAGGGCGCCGGGACCATTTAGCTGTAACATAGACCAGATTGATTGGGATTCATTCTTGTTCAAAAAGTGTAGTTACTCATCACCAATATCTGACAAGAGGTGTCTCGACACTTACTGAGAAGATGTTTCTCCCTCATCTTGAACTGAACAGCTCTCCACTTGTCATACAGAAATCTGTCAGGCATTGTGATGCACCTTGGTTACGACTCCCCCATCAGAGGCCCATTAGGAGGCCTTTGTCTGTGACGGGGGAGGTGAAACCCAGGTACATCCAAGCTAAAAAACAAGCTTAGTATGAGGATGAGAAAAATACCTTTCTGACCAGAACTAACCATGCCTAAAATATTTCAGCATTAAATTCTGATCAGGTTGGATCTTTGAGTCAATCAGACAAAAGCATCACATGTGATGCAGTTTCCCCCAAATCCACACGGCAACAAGACCACTTTGAAATTCAACCTAAGCTCTAATTTTGCAACACCAGGTCATATATTCATCATTCCCTATTTCTTTTAAAGCTCTGGTCATGCCCTTTCAGAAAATGTCTCATTTATTAAAATCAGACCTTCCTGGCCAGAGCTACACCTGGGAATGTCATGTAAACCTACCTGTATGCAGTGTCCAAAATTGTCCACATTAAAAAATGAATAACTCTGCAATAAATGGTCACATTTCCTTCACTCTTTCTTTGTTTTAAAGCTCTGGTCATGCCCTTTCAGAAAATGTCTCATTTATTAAAATCAGACTTACCTGGCCAGAACTAACCATGCCTAAAATCTTTCAGCATTAAATCCCATCAGGTTGGATCTTTGAGTCAATCAGACAAAAGCATCACATGTGATGCAGTTTCCCCCAAATCCACACGGCAACAAGACCACTTTGAAATTCAACCTAAGCTCTAACTTTGCAACACCAGGTCATATATTCATCATTCCCTATTTCTTTTAAAGCTCCGGTCATGCCCTTTCAGAAAATGTCTCATTTATTAAAATCAGACCTTCCTGGCCAGAGCTACACCTGGGAATGTCATGTAAACCTACCTGTGTGCAGTGTTTAAAATTGTCCACATTAAAAAATGAATAACTCTGCAATACAAGGTCACATTTTCTTCACTCTTTCTTTGTTTTAAAGCTCTGGTCATGCCCTTTCAGAAAATGTCTCATTTATTAAAATCGGACCTTCCTGGCCAGAGCTACACCTGGGAATGTCATGTAAACCTACCTGTGTGCAGTGTCCAAAATTGTCCACATTAAAAAATGAATAACTCTGCAATAAATGGTCACATTTCCTTCACTCTTTCTTTGTTTTAAAGCTCTGGTCATGCCCTTTCAGAAAATGTCTCATTTATTAAAATCGGACCTTCCTGGCCAGAGCTACACCTGGGAATGTCATGTAAACCTACCTGATCATTCTGATCATCATCTCATTACCGCTGCTCCGGCCTTAATAGGAAAACAGGACAGCTTTTGTGCAGTTTGGCCTATATTATTAAAATATTGAACACAGACATATTAAAACTAATTATTATAAATAAGACTGATATTATATGAATATTTATTATTACATAAATAAAGGAGTGTAAAACACTTACGTTCCATCCTTTTTATTTCTCCTCTTTGTTCCTTTCCCCTGTCCCATGAAATCAGGCTGGTCAATCCTCCCCTTTCCAGCAGACTGGCTCCTCTGATCCATGTTCGTCCACCTTCCACCTCTGTGTTGATACATTAATTTAGCCATAATTTGTCCATCATATCAGTAGAAAACTACTGTTTTCCAGAGGTAGGACTGAAAACATCTTTAACAATAAAATATGGCAAATGGCAGCAGAGGTCTGACTTACTTGTTTTCCTCAGCCATTGCAAGAAGTTGAGAAAAGTTCAGGGTCCAGCAGCGTCCTCTCTGTTGGTCAACAATAATCAAAGCATGATGAATCACGGCCGTTTCCACGGTAAACTCCGGCATTGTGATGCACCTTGGTTACGACTCCCCCATCAGAGGCCCATTAGGAGGCCTTTGTCTGTGATGGGGGAGGTGAAACCCAGGTACATCCAAGCTAAAAAACAAGCTTAGTATGAGGATGAGAAAAATACCTTTCTGACCAGAACTAACCATGCCTAAAATATTTCAGCATTAAATTCTGATCAGGTTGGATCTTTGAGTCAATCAGACAAAAGTATCACGTGTGATGCACTTTCCCCCAAATCCACATAATAACAAGACCACTTTCCCCCAAATCCACATAATAACAAGACCACTTTGAAATTCAACCTAAGCTCTAATTTTGCAACACCAGGTCATATATTCATCATTCCCTATTTCTTTTAAAGCTCTGGTCATGCCCTTTCAGAAAATGTCTCATTTATTAAAATCGGACCTTCCTGGCCAGAGCTACACCTGGGAATGTCATGTAAACCTACCAGTGTGCAGTGTCCAAAATTGTCCACATTAAAAAATGAATAACTCTGCAATACAAGGTCACATTTTCTTCACTCTTTCTTTGTTTTAAAGCTCTGGTCATGCCCTTTCAGAAAATGTCTCATTTATTAAAATCAGACTTACCTGTCCAGAACTAACCATGCCTAAAATCTTTCAGCATTAAATCCTGATCAGGTTGGATCTTTGAGTCAATCAGACAAAAGCATCACATGTGATTCTGTTGTGTGACTGACTCAAAGATCCAACCTGGCATCTCACCCAGGTCGGCGTCCTCCTGCGGGGCTCGGTTCCCGAGATACGGGGCGCGTGGAGGGCTGACCTCCAGGCGGGCCTCTGGCAGGCCCCGGCAGCATCCATCTCACCCAGGTCGGCGTCCTCCTGCGGGGCCTGGTTCCCGAGATACGGGGCTGACCTCCAGGCGGGCCTCTGGCAGGCCCCGGCAGCATCCATCTCACCCAGGTCGGCGTCCTCCTGCGGGGCCTGGTTCCCGAGATACGGGGCTGACCTCCAGGCGGGCCTCTGGCAGGCCCCGGCAGCATCCATCTCACCCAGGTCGGCGTCCTCCTGCGGGGCTCGGTTCCCGAGATACGGGGCGCGTGGAGGGCTGACCCCCAGGCCGACCTCCAAGTCAGGTTGGATCTTTGCAGTTTAAGGTAATAAAATAATCAGTCAGCAGCAGACATGATCATGAAGTATTCAGCAGATTTCAGAATCTAAATGCTTTAAATCACAAGTTTCTGCACCCGTTGACATTCCCAGGTGTAGCTCTGGACAGGTAAGTCTGATTTTAATAAATGAGACATTTTCTGAAAGGGCATGACCAGAGCTTTAAAACAAAGACAGAGTGAGGAAAATGTGACCTTGTGTTGCAAAGTCAGAGGTTTGGGTCAATTTCAAAGTGGTCTTGTTATTATGTGGATTTGGGGGAAAGTGCATCACATGTGATACTTTTGTCTGATTGACTCAAAGATCCAACCTGATCAGAATTTAATGCTGAAATATTTTAGGCATGGTTAGTTCTGGACAGAAAGGTATTTTTCTCATCCTGATAATAAACTTGTTTTTTAGCTTGGATGTACCTGGGTTTCACCTCCCCCGTCACAGACAAAGGCCTCCTAATGGGCCTCTGATGGGGGAGGCGTAACCAAGGTGCATCACAATGCCAGAATTCTGTATAAAATGACCTGCTTCTTCATGCCTTGATCATTGTTTGCTGAGACACAGAGAGGACGCTGCTGGAAGACACTGCTGGACCCTGAACTTCTATCAACTTCTTGCAATGGCTGAGGAAAACAAGTAAGTCAGACCTCTGCTGCTATTTGCCATATTTTATTGTTAAAGATGTTTTCAGTCCTACCTCTGGAAAACAGTAGTTTTCTGTACCTGAACAATGCGCTTTATCTTTGTGTTACAGGCAAGATCGTACATATGACCGCCGTGTGGTCTACTGCCTCAGGTGCTCAAAACCCACTGAGATCATTGCAACCCACCTCTCCAGGGTTTGCATGAAAAACAGCACCCCAGAGGAACGCCAACAGGAGCTAGTGAAGGCAAAAGAGTCCACCAAAATCTGGACGCGTGATGGTAGGCTGTGGGACTACGCAGACATCTGCCGCCTGTTTCCCCACAGTCTCTGTAGGCGGTCATTGGTCAAGGAGCTGAAGAGAAGAGGCTTTTTCGTGCTCAACTGCCCCCTGGACTTTGACCTGGAAGAGGAGGAGACAAGAGAAGCTGTTGCTGCCCGTCCTTCTACCTCTGCAGAGGAGCCTCCTGCCTCTGCAGAGGAGCCTCCTGCCTCTGCTGCTCCACTTCCCACAGTTAAAGAGAGGGATTCTGGAAGCAGCCAGGCAGATGAAGAGGAGGACAGCCCCTCCAGTGACCCCACATGGCAACAGTGAGTCTTTTAACTTCCACACAGAAAGGACTGAATCAGTGGTCTCCTTTTGTGAACTTGTATGAACTAAAGTTCTCTCTGCTTTCTCAGGTCAACTCCTCGTTTCTCCTCAACCGTAAGGATGAGGATGCAGGAGGAAAACCTGTACTCCAAGTTTCCACCTGAGACCACGGAGCTGGAGAAATTTAAAGCCCATTTGGAATCTGTGCTACAGATTCCAGACTGCAAACAGGAAGTAGGTGTTTGTTTTGGTTTTTCCTTTCTTGCAGCCCAGACTGGTTTCTGCTGCTCTCTCTGCATGTTCATTTCAATATGAATGGAGGCCTCACTGAGTCACTGAATGCAGCCTGATGATGTTTTTATCTGACTGTGGTTCACAGGTTGACAATGTTTCCAGGATGCTGCGCTTCATGCAGCCCACAGGGAACCAGGTGAAGCTGGATTTTCTGAAGAGCACAGCACTTCTGGCCGAGTATTTTAATGCTCTGAAGAGGGTGGGTCAGTCTGCAGCCACCCGGATAAATTATGTTAAGAGCATGATTAAGTTCGTGAAATACCTGCGGCTGGAATATGGAGCATCCGACCCTGCGATGGTGCACATGTGCACCCATTACTTGGATTTCCTGGCTGTCCTTAGGAAACCAATTTCTAAGACCCACAGCAAGGACCTTTGCAGTAAAAGGTGAGCATTTATCATTCCTAGTCCTTCCTTCTCCGTCTGCTGTTTTTAAAAGTTGGATAATAACTCAGCTTCTCCTTCTCACTGCTGTTCTGGTGCATCTTGTCTTTCAGGCACGACTACTTTGTTGGGCCAAAGACGTCAGTCTACAACTGCCAAAAAGTCCTCCGAGAGGCCAAGAAGGACGCACTGGGAGTTTATGGATGCCTCCTGAACGGTGACCCAGTCACAGATGAGGAGAAGACCCGTTACCGCTACTACTGTGAGGCCATCCTTCTCCTCGGTCATTTCCAGAGGCCAGGAGCGGTGGAGGGACTGACAGTAAGTACTTTTCCAGGCCAGGTTTTTCTCAGCATGCAGTGGACACCTTAAAACATTCCGACCATTAATGTGTTCATGGTTGTTTCTCAGGTCACAGAATGGCTCCAGAAGCTGGAGTGCAATGGGCGGGTCGTTGTGGCTGTGAAGTCCCACAAGACAGCCAACAGGCAGGTGGCTCCATTTGCCTTGACCCAGGAGGAAGCTGCTGTAAGTGACATCACTGTCCACAAATATGGACCAGAATTCATGTCCATTTCCTCCCTTTTCATTCATTTCTTCTACTCTTTGTCTCTGCAGATCATCGAGCAGTACTACCTCGCGGTCCGTTCGGATGCTCTCAGGAACTTGACCGACGGCGATGGTGAGGGGCACAACAGACTTTTTCTGGCTAACAATGGCAGACCAGTTAAAAGTGCCACCAATGACCTCCGGCGCCTGCACCAACAGTGAGTTGACACATCTAAATGCACTTCTTCCTGGCATGAGATGCATAAAGTTGGAGCAATTTGAGTAGATGAACTGAAGATATTTCAATTTCTCTTTCATTACAGCTACAAGCTGCCAAGCGTCACCAGCCAGGAGATCCGCCGTGCCATTGAAACAGAGGCAAACGCTGTGCTGACGGACGAGCAGAAGACGGGCTTGGCGTACTATCTGGCTCACACAGATAAGGTGGCTAAAGACCACTACAGGATGCGGGAGCCAGAGAGTATCTCAAACATCGCCAACTTGGTCAATCTCTTTACACACAGGTAAATAAGGTGAAACATCTAGTATCTCCCAGCTGCTTAATGTTCAGTTTTTCACTCAAGTCTCTTCGTTCTACAGTTCTGATGACTCGGGAGATGACCAGCTTCGTCTGGCCACCAAAAGAGGAAGAGAAAGGGAGGGACTGTCATTTGACAAGTTCCAGGAACAGTTCCCGGTGACAATGGAGGGGAACCCTCCAAACAAAGTGAGGAGAACTGCAGCTGGCTTCGCTCCTGACAGATTTCTGTATGACAAGTGGAGAGCTGTTCAGTTCAAGATGAGGGAGAAACATCTTCTCAGTAAGTGTCGAGACACCTCTTGTCAGATATTGGTGATGAGTAACTACAGTTTTTGAACAAGAATGAATCCCAATCAATCTGGTCTATGTTACAGCTAAATGGTCCCGGCGGCCTCCGACCATCCAGAGTATAACAGCCACAATAGATAAAGAGAAGTGGCATTCAAATTGCCCTTCTGCCCAGGCCATCTTGGACAAATGGACTCCACCAGAGCAAGAAGATGTGGAGAACAGTGCGCCGCTGATGAAGCTAGTAGCAAATCAGAAGTGGAAGCATCTGGCCATTGTGGAACCATCTCCAAAGGCTGGCGAGGGAAAAGGTAACGTTTCATTCCGGCCATATTAAAATTTTCCCTGCAGTTTTTATGCTTCAGTCAATCTTGGAATCCAACCATATGTGGTCATGATATTTAATTTTTTTTTATTAAAAAAAAAAGGAGGAAAAATAACCAATTTTCTCAATTCTGACCTACAGGAGTGGTGACCACCAAGTCATTTCCCAAAAATGCAGTCATCTGTGACTACCATGGTGAGCTCATTTCTGGTGCGGAGGGGAGGAAGAGGATGAGTGACAGGAACAATGTCATGGGCTACTCGTTCTTCTTTAAGGCTGGCGGTATTGACATGTGTATTGATGCCCACAATGCCCCTTGCTCATGTCACCCTAATACAGAGACTTTTGGCAGGCTCATCAATCATTCCAGAAAAAATGCCAATGTTAGGCCTGTTCACTGCCTTATGCAGTTCTCAGAAGGACCACAAAATGTCATTTTGTTTAAGGCTACGAGAGACCTATGTGTAAACGAAGAGCTGCTGTTTGATTATGGAGTGAGAAAAAAATCATTTTCTGGAGAGGGAGCTGACCTCACATGGTTGGACAGCTAGATATTCTTTTGAAGAAAAAGCTGTGAATGTACATACTGTATATACTGTAAATACACAATAAAAAGGAACATTTGATCGCAAATCTTTTTTGGTCATTTTGGTATATTTCTACTTGAATTAGATGCTATGGGACACCTTTAAAACTTTAAAAGGATAAGGAATGATGAATATATGGCCTGGTGTTGCAAAGTTACAGCTTTGGTTGAATTTGAAAGTGGTCTTGTTACCATGTGGATTTGGGGGAAACTGGGGTGCAGTTAGAAAAATGAATAACTCTGCAATACAAGGTGACATTTTCCTCACTCTGTCTTTGTTTTAAAGCTCTGGTCATGCCCTTTCAGAAAATGTCTCATTTATTAAAATCAGACCTTCCTGGCCAGAGCTACACCTGGGAATGTCATGTAAACCTACCTGTGTGCAGTTTCCAAAATTGTCCACATTAAAAAATGAATAACTCTGCAATACAAGGTCACATTTTCTTCACTCTTTCTTTGTTTTAAAGCTCTGGTCATGCCCTTTCAGAAAATGTCTCATTTATTAAAATCAGACTTACCTGTCCAGAACTAACCATGCCTAAAATCTTTCAGCATTAAATCCCATCAGGTTGGATCTTTGAGTCAATCAGACAAAAGCATCACATGTGATGCAGTTTCCCCCAAATCCACACGGCAACAAGACCACTTTGAAATTCAACCTAAGCTCTAACTTTGCAACACCAGGTCATATATTCATCATTCCCTATTTCTTTTAAAGCTCCGGTCATGCCCTTTCAGAAAATGTCTCATTTATTAAAATCGGACCTTCCTGGCCAGAGCTACACCTGGGAATGTCATGTAAACCTACCTGTGTGCAGTTTCCAAAATTGTCCACATTAAAAAATGAATAACTCTGCAATACAAGGTCACATTTTCTTCACTCTTTCTTTGTTTTAAAGCTCTGGTCATGCCCTTTCAGAAAATGTCTAACTTATTAAAATCAGACGAATGTCCTTTACATTTAGGATGAACCAGTCAGCCTACAGACTAGGATTCAGTTACCAATAAAAATGACCAAAAAAAAGTCTTCCTTAATTACCATAAACATGTGAAAACAGTGATGCTTTATGCTATGATCAATATAATAAGTGCACTGCACAGTTTTTAGGCTTTAGCTGGTTTTCCTTGTTATGTATAATTCGAGCATCATTCAATAGGCAATATCAGACGTAACATAAAAAAAATGTTTACATAAAAATGAGAGACATTGTGGGAGGCAAATACAGAAAAATAAACATGCTTTCAAGTCTTACAATTTGGACTTGGCAGTGAATTGTTACTACCTGAAAGATGTAGAAAAATATAAGTTTTTTATTCTTAAATATCATGAACATCAAGTGTAAAACCAAATAATCAAAAAGGCCAAAGGAGCTCCCAGCCAACTTTAACACTGACCAATGTTACTTTGCTTTGATACACATTGTAAACTAACAGGCATCCCATGGGAGCAGAAAATGAGTTGCTAACAGTATGAACTGCCATCCTTTGCATCATATACTAAAGGTTTATTGGTGATATGGACACAAAGAATATGAACATACAGTAAATCATCTGTGTGTATACAGTCAAAGGATGTTTTTATAATGGCAAGAAAAGGACAAAAAACCAAAAAACCTGGTGAAGATCAAGTTTAAATTTGTTTTTGGCTTTTAGTCTGTATCACTCTTTTCCTCTTTTTGAAGCAGTCTCTTTCCAGTAAAGGGCACCGAAACCTCCGGCTTGACGGACACCTTGGGGGTAGTCTTACTTTCTGCAATCTCAAAGGCTTCTTTAATTTTCATCAACAACTCGTATAGCTCACGCTTATGAACCTGCACAGCGAAAACTTCTTTTTCCTCTTCGTCAGCACTAGAGGCAGACTTTGTTTCTTTTGTCGATGAAGTGGCTGGGGCGGGATTGCTTTTTCTTTTTTTTGACTGGCTTGGTGCCATTTTGCTGTTTGCCTTTATTTTCCTCCTCCGTCTTTCGATCCCTCCCAGGGCATGCACAAACAGATGCTTCCACTTCTGATTTGCTACTAGCTTCATCAGCGGCGCACTGTTCTCCACATCTTCTTGCTCTGGTGGAGTCCATTTGTCCAAGATGGCCTGGGCAGAAGGGCAATTTGAATGCCACTTCTCTTTATCTATTGTGGCTGTTATACTCTGGATGGTCGGAGGGCGCCGGGACCATTTAGCTGTAACATAGACCAGATTGATTGGGATTCATTCTTGTTCAAAAACTGTAGTTACTCATCACCAATATCTGACAAGAGGTGTCTCGACACTTACTGAGAAGATGTTTCTCCCTCATCTTGAACTGAACAGCTCTCCACTTGTCATACAGAAATCTGTCAGGCATTGTGATGCACCTTGGTTACGACTCCCCCATCAGAGGCCCATTAGGAGGCCTTTGTCTGTGACGGGGGAGGTGAAACCCAGGTACATCCAAGCTAAAAAACAAGCTTAGTATGAGGATGAGAAAAATACCTTTCTGACCAGAACTAACCATGCCTAAAATATTTCAGCATTAAATCCCATCAGGTTGGATCTTTGAGTCAATCAGACAAAAGTATCACATGTGATGCACTTTCCCCCAAATCCACATAATAACAAGACCACTTTGAAATTGACCCAAACCTCTGACTTTGCAACACAAGGTCACTTTTTCCTCACTCTTTGTTTTAAAGCTCTGGTCATCAGTCAGCAGCAGACATGATCATGAAGTATTCAGCAGATTTCAGAATCTGAATGTTTTAAATGTAGTTTCTGGACCTGTCTGCTTAATGTGAGTGAACTGCTTCTTCCAGTAGGCATGGATGTGATTGGGTTTGTTTCAAATATGCTTTGTTTTTTACCACTCATTACTCAGATCAGAATTCTATTAGTCAAATGCCTGCAACAGAGATGATAATCATCCCCTGAATGTTCATATTTGATTGAAAAGACATACACTTAATGTGTCTGCACTGGTTTATTGATGCCAGTTGATTCTTGATGAAGTGTGTATATGTGCAGTCATAGGATGATATGACTATGCTATTTATGTTATATGTGACTGCAAGAAAAATGTACCTGGAAGCAGATTGCAGCCTCAGAGAGATCAGTTTTATTACAGACTGAGCTGTTAATAGGAATGCACACAAGACAGAAAACTGGTTGGACTTTATTAACCACAAATAGGAAAAGTGAGGTTGTTTTCAGACCTTTGTGAGACAGGAAGGTCTGTTATATACTGACAGCTCTGTTCTGGTTTCTTCCTAACTATTTCTTAGAATACCACCAGAGGGTCCATTTCCTCTTCTATCTGGTCCAGTGTAATGATGTCGTGTCGGTGGCTCTTAGTGCCACAAGCAGCTTCATATTGAACAGATTCAATAGAAAAAACCAATAAATAGGCCAAACACAACTTGCTGCATGTCATTGTGTGATGATGGAGTCTTGCTGGTTGAGCATGGAGGTGGAGAATTTGATCATCAACTGCATGATGAAAATGATCCTCAAAATGACTGCTGGTTGACTGTCATTCTGGGGATTATTTATTCTTTGTCTCAGACTGATCTAAATTAGACATTGGACAAGCTGACTGCCTTCAACATGAATCAGATCCGAAGCTCCGACGCTCACAGGACTCTTCATTCTGATCATCATCTCATTACCGCTGCTCCGGCCTTGATAGGAAAACTGGACAGCTTTTGTGCAGTTTGGCTCCGGCCTTGATAGGAAAACTGGACAGCTTTTGTGCAGTTTGGCTCCGGCCTTGATAGGAAAACTGGACAGCTTTTGTGCAGTTTGGCTCCGGCCTTGATAGGAAAACTGGACAGCTTTTGTGCAGTTTGGCTCCGGCCTTGATAGGAAAACTGGACAGCTTTTGTGCAGTTTGGCTCCGGCCTTGATAGGAAAACTGGACAGCTTTTGTGCAGTTTGGCTCCGGCCTTGATAGGAAAACTGGACAGCTTTTGTGCAGTTTGGCTCCGGCCTTGATAGGAAAACTGGACAGCTTTTGTGCAGTTTGGCTCCGGCCTTGATAGGAAAACTGGACAGCTTTTGTGCAGTTTGGCCTAAATTATATATTATTAAAAATACTATTATTATTATTATTATTATTATTATTATTATTAATAAAAATGCTATTATTACTAAAAATATTATTAAAAATATTATAAATTATTAAAATTATATATTATTAAAATACTGAACACAGACATATTACGATTTTTAAAAAACGTAAACAAGGAAACAAAATTAATGAAATAAATATCACATACGTTCTCTTAAATTAAGATTTTTTTTATTTTACTCATTTACAATAAAAATAACCAAGTGAAGTTACAAAAAAAGAAGAAAAACAATATATATATTACTGTGAAAAGAACATACACTCCACTTTATGCAGATTAATAATGGCGATCATAATTTAAACATAAAAGAATATAGATCTATTGCTTCATCATACTTGATAAATACAGTATGGACACAAAAATTACCAATGTAGCCTATACTTTGTTTTTTTCACAAGATAATAAATAAGTTAAATAGTCCATAGCCAGTTAGGCACTGCTATGTAAATCACTCGGGGGAAAAAAAACTGCTAAAAATATATATATATATATATATTTTCAACCATCAGCAGTAAAAAACAAAGTATATTTGAAACAAACCCAATCACATCCATGCCTACTGGAAGAAGCAGTTCATGTAGAAAAATATAAGTTTTTTATTCTTAAATATCATGAACATCAAGTGTAAAACCAAATAATCAAAAAGGCCAAAGGAGCTCCCAGCCAACTTTAACACTGACCAATGTTACTTTGCTTTGATACACATTGTAAACTAACAGGCATCCCATGGGAGCAGAAAATGAGTTGCTAACAGTATGAACTGCCATCCTTTGCATCATATACTAAAGGTTTATTGGTGATATGGACACAAAGAATATGAACATACAGTAAATCATCTGTGTGTATACAGTCAAAGGATGTTTTTATAATGGCAAGAAAAGGACAAAAAACCAAAAAACCTGGTGAAGATCAAGTTTAAATTTGTTTTTGGCTTTTAGTCTGTATCACTCTTTTCCTCTTTTTGAAGCAGTCTCTTTCCAGTACAGGGCACCGAAACCTCCGGCTTGACGGACACCTTGGGGGTAGTCTTACTTTCTGCAATCTCAAAGGCTTCTTTAATTTTCATCAACAACTCGTATAGCTCACGCTTATGAACCTGCACAGCGAAAACTTCTTTTTCCTCTTCGTCAGCACTAGAGGCAGACTTTGTTTCTTTTGTCGATGAAGTGGCTGGGGCGGGATTGCTTTTTCTTTTTTTTGACTGGCTTGGTGCCATTTTGCTGTTTGCCTTTATTTTCCTCCTCCGTCTTTCGATCCCTCCCAGGGCATGCACAAACAGATGCTTCCACTTCTGATTTGCTACTAGCTTCATCAGCGGCGCACTGTTCTCCACATCTTCTTGCTCTGGTGGAGTCCATTTGTCCAAGATGGCCTGGGCAGAAGGGCAATTTGAATGCCACTTCTCTTTATCTATTGTGGCTGTTATACTCTGGATGGTCGGAGGGCGCCGGGACCATTTAGCTGTAACATAGACCAGATTGATTGGGATTCATTCTTGTTCAAAAACTGTAGTTACTCATCACCAATATCTGACAAGAGGTGTCTCGACACTTACTGAGAAGATGTTTCTCCCTCATCTTGAACTGAACAGCTCTCCACTTGTCATACAGAAATCTGTCAGGCATTGTGATGCACCTTGGTTACGACTCCCCCATCAGAGGCCCATTAGGAGGCCTTTGTCTGTGACGGGGGAGGTGAAACCCAGGTACATCCAAGCTAAAAAACAAGCTTAGTATGAGGATGAGAAAAATACCTTTCTGACCAGAACTAACCATGCCTAAAATCTTTCAGCATTAAATCCCATCAGGTTGGATCTTTGAGTCAATCAGACAAAAGCATCACATGTGATGCAGTTTCCCCCAAATCCACACGGCAACAAGACCACTTTGAAATTCAACCTAAGCTCTAATTTTGCAACACCAGGTCATATATTCATCATTCCCTATTTCTTTTAAAGCTCTGGTCATGCCCTTTCAGAAAATGTCTCATTTATTAAAATCAGACCTTCCTGGCCAGAGCTACACCTGGGAATGTCATGTAAACCTACCTGTGTGCAGTGTCCAAAATTGTCCACATTAAAAAATGAATAACTCTGCAATAAATGGTCACATTTCCTTCACTCTTTCTTTGTTTTAAAGCTCTGGTCATGCCCTTTCAGAAAATGTCTCATTTATTAAAATCAGACTTACCTGGCCAGAACTAACCATGCCTAAAATCTTTCAGCATTAAATCCCATCAGGTTGGATCTTTGAGTCAATCAGACAAAAGCATCACATGTGATGCAGTTTCCCCCAAATCCACACGGCAACAAGACCACTTTGAAATTCAACCTAAGCTCTAACTTTGCAACACCAGGTCATATATTCATCATTCCCTATTTCTTTTAAAGCTCTGGTCATGCCCTTTCAGAAAATGTCTCATTTATTAAAATCGGACCTTCCTGGCCAGAGCTACACCTGGGAATGTCATGTAAACCTACCTGTGTGCAGTGTTTAAAATTGTCCACATTAAAAAATGAATAACTCTGCAATACAAGGTCACATTTTCTTCACTCTTTCTTTGTTTTAAAGCTCTGGTCATGCCCTTTCAGAAAATGTCTCATTTATTAAAATCGGACCTTCCTGGCCAGAGCTACACCTGGGAATGTCATGTAAACCTACCTGATCATTCTGATCATCATCTCATTACCGCTGCTCCGGCCTTAATAGGAAAACAGGACAGCTTTTGTGCAGTTTGGCCTATATTATTAAAATATTGAACACAGACATATTAAAACTAATTATTATAAATAAGACTGATATTATATGAATATTTATTATTACATAAATAAAGGAGTGTAAAACACTTACGTTCCATCCTTTTTATTTCTCCTCTTTGTTCCTTTCCCCTGTCCCATGAAATCAGGCTGGTCAATCCTCCCCTTTCCAGCAGACTGGCTCCTCTGATCCATGTTCGTCCACCTTCCACCTCTGTGTTGATACATTAATTTAGCCATAATTTGTCCATCATATCAGTAGAAAACTACTGTTTTCCAGAGGTAGGACTGAAAACATCTTTAACAATAAAATATGGCAAATGGCAGCAGAGGTCTGACTTACTTGTTTTCCTCAGCCATTGCAAGAAGTTGAGAAAAGTTCAGGGTCCAGCAGCGTCCTCTCTGTTGGTCAACAATAATCAAAGCATGATGAATCACGGCCGTTTCCACGGTAAACTCCGGCATTGTGATGCACCTTGGTTACGACTCCCCCATCAGAGGCCCATTAGGAGGCCTTTGTCTGTGACGGGGGAGGTGAAACCCAGGTACATCCAAGCTAAAAAACAAGCTTAGTATGAGGATGAGAAAAATACCTTTCTGACCAGAACTAACCATGCCTAAAATATTTCAGCATTAAATTCTGATCAGGTTGGATCTTTGAGTCAATCAGACAAAAGTATCACATGTGATGCACTTTCCCCCAAATCCACACGGCAACAAGACCACTTTGAAATTCAACCTAAGCTCTAATTTTGCAACACCAGGTCATATATTCATCATTCCCTATTTCTTTTAAAGCTCTGGTCATGCCCTTTCAGAAAATGTCTCATTTATTAAAATCGGACCTTCCTGGCCAGAGCTACACCTGGGAATGTCATGTAAACCTACCAGTGTGCAGTGTCCAAAATTGTCCACATTAAAAAATGAATAACTCTGCAATACAAGGTCACATTTTCTTCACTCTTTCTTTGTTTTAAAGCTCTGGTCATGCCCTTTCAGAAAATGTCTCATTTATTAAAATCAGACTTACCTGTCCAGAACTAACCATGCCTAAAATCTTTCAGCATTAAATCCTGATCAGGTTGGATCTTTGAGTCAATCAGACAAAAGCATCACATGTGATTCTGTTGTGTGACTGACTCAAAGATCCAACCTGGCATCTCACCCAGGTCGGCGTCCTCCTGCGGGGCTCGGTTCCCGAGATACGGGGCGCGTGGAGGGCTGACCTCCAGGCGGGCCTCTGGCAGGCCCCGGCAGCATCCATCTCACCCAGGTCGGCGTCCTCCTGCGGGGCCTGGTTCCCGAGATACGGGGCTGACCTCCAGGCGGGCCTCTGGCAGGCCCCGGCAGCATCCATCTCACCCAGGTCGGCGTCCTCCTGCGGGGCTCGGTTCCCGAGATACGGGGCGCGTGGAGGGCTGACCCCCAGGCCGACCTCCAAGTCAGGTTGGATCTTTGCAGTTTAAGGTAATAAAATAATCAGTCAGCAGCAGACATGATCATGAAGTATTCAGCAGATTTCAGAATCTAAATGCTTTAAATCACAAGTTTCTGCACCCGTTGACATTCCCAGGTGTAGCTCTGGACAGGTAAGTCTGATTTTAATAAATGAGACATTTTCTGAAAGGGCATGACCAGAGCTTTAAAACAAAGACAGAGTGAGGAAAATGTGACCTTGTGTTGCAAAGTCAGAGGTTTGGGTCAATTTCAAAGTGGTCTTGTTATTATGTGGATTTGGGGGAAAGTGCATCACATGTGATACTTTTGTCTGATTGACTCAAAGATCCAACCTGATCAGAATTTAATGCTGAAATATTTTAGGCATGGTTAGTTCTGGACAGAAAGGTATTTTTCTCATCCTGATAATAAACTTGTTTTTTAGCTTGGATGTACCTGGGTTTCACCTCCCCCGTCACAGACAAAGGCCTCCTAATGGGCCTCTGATGGGGGAGGCGTAACCAAGGTGCATCACAATGCCAGAATTCTGTATAAAATGACCTGCTTCTTCATGCCTTGATCATTGTTTGCTGAGACACAGAGAGGACGCTGCTGGAAGACACTGCTGGACCCTGAACTTCTATCAACTTCTTGCAATGGCTGAGGAAAACAAGTAAGTCAGACCTCTGCTGCTATTTGCCATATTTTATTGTTAAAGATGTTTTCAGTCCTACCTCTGGAAAACAGTAGTTTTCTGTACCTGAACAATGCGCTTTATCTTTGTGTTACAGGCAAGATCGTACATATGACCGCCGTGTGGTCTACTGCCTCAGGTGCTCAAAACCCACTGAGATCATTGCAACCCACCTCTCCAGGGTTTGCATGAAAAACAGCACCCCAGAGGAACGCCAACAGGAGCTAGTGAAGGCAAAAGAGTCCACCAAAATCTGGACGCGTGATGGTAGGCTGTGGGACTACGCAGACATCTGCCGCCTGTTTCCCCACAGTCTCTGTAGGCGGTCATTGGTCAAGGAGCTGAAGAGAAGAGGCTTTTTCGTGCTCAACTGCCCCCTGGACTTTGACCTGGAAGAGGAGGAGACAAGAGAAGCTGTTGCTGCCCGTCCTTCTACCTCTGCAGAGGAGCCTCCTGCCTCTGCAGAGGAGCCTCCTGCCTCTGCTGCTCCACTTCCCACAGTTAAAGAGAGGGATTCTGGAAGCAGCCAGGCAGATGAAGAGGAGGACAGCCCCTCCAGTGACCCCACATGGCAACAGTGAGTCTTTTAACTTCCACACAGAAAGGACTGAATCAGTGGTCTCCTTTTGTGAACTTGTATGAACTAAAGTTCTCTCTGCTTTCTCAGGTCAACTCCTCGTTTCTCCTCAACCGTAAGGATGAGGATGCAGGAGGAAAACCTGTACTCCAAGTTTCCACCTGAGACCACGGAGCTGGAGAAATTTAAAGCCCATTTGGAATCTGTGCTACAGATTCCAGACTGCAAACAGGAAGTAGGTGTTTGTTTTGGTTTTTCCTTTCTTGCAGCCCAGACTGGTTTCTGCTGCTCTCTCTGCATGTTCATTTCAATATGAATGGAGGCCTCACTGAGTCACTGAATGCAGCCTGATGATGTTTTTATCTGACTGTGGTTCACAGGTTGACAATGTTTCCAGGATGCTGCGCTTCATGCAGCCCACAGGGAACCAGGTGAAGCTGGATTTTCTGAAGAGCACAGCACTTCTGGCCGAGTATTTTAATGCTCTGAAGAGGGTGGGTCAGTCTGCAGCCACCCGGATAAATTATGTTAAGAGCATGATTAAGTTCGTGAAATACCTGCGGCTGGAATATGGAGCATCCGACCCTGCGATGGTGCACATGTGCACCCATTACTTGGATTTCCTGGCTGTCCTTAGGAAACCAATTTCTAAGACCCACAGCAAGGACCTTTGCAGTAAAAGGTGAGCATTTATCATTCCTAGTCCTTCCTTCTCCGTCTGCTGTTTTTAAAAGTTGGATAATAACTCAGCTTCTCCTTCTCACTGCTGTTCTGGTGCATCTTGTCTTTCAGGCACGACTACTTTGTTGGGCCAAAGACGTCAGTCTACAACTGCCAAAAAGTCCTCCGAGAGGCCAAGAAGGACGCACTGGGAGTTTATGGATGCCTCCTGAACGGTGACCCAGTCACAGATGAGGAGAAGACCCGTTACCGCTACTACTGTGAGGCCATCCTTCTCCTCGGTCATTTCCAGAGGCCAGGAGCGGTGGAGGGACTGACAGTAAGTACTTTTCCAGGCCAGGTTTTTCTCAGCATGCAGTGGACACCTTAAAACATTCCGACCATTAATGTGTTCATGGTTGTTTCTCAGGTCACAGAATGGCTCCAGAAGCTGGAGTGCAATGGGCGGGTCGTTGTGGCTGTGAAGTCCCACAAGACAGCCAACAGGCAGGTGGCTCCATTTGCCTTGACCCAGGAGGAAGCTGCTGTAAGTGACATCACTGTCCACAAATATGGACCAGAATTCATGTCCATTTCCTCCCTTTTCATTCATTTCTTCTACTCTTTGTCTCTGCAGATCATCGAGCAGTACTACCTCGCGGTCCGTTCGGATGCTCTCAGGAACTTGACCGACGGCGATGGTGAGGGGCACAACAGACTTTTTCTGGCTAACAATGGCAGACCAGTTAAAAGTGCCACCAATGACCTCCGGCGCCTGCACCAACAGTGAGTTGACACATCTAAATGCACTTCTTCCTGGCATGAGATGCATAAAGTTGGAGCAATTTGAGTAGATGAACTGAAGATATTTCAATTTCTCTTTCATTACAGCTACAAGCTGCCAAGCGTCACCAGCCAGGAGATCCGCCGTGCCATTGAAACAGAGGCAAACGCTGTGCTGACGGACGAGCAGAAGACGGGCTTGGCGTACTATCTGGCTCACACAGATAAGGTGGCTAAAGACCACTACAGGATGCGGGAGCCAGAGAGTATCTCAAACATCGCCAACTTGGTCAATCTCTTTACACACAGGTAAATAAGGTGAAACATCTAGTATCTCCCAGCTGCTTAATGTTCAGTTTTTCACTCAAGTCTCTTCGTTCTACAGTTCTGATGACTCGGGAGATGACCAGCTTCGTCTTGCCACCAAAAGAGGAAGAGAAAGGGAGGGACTGTCATTTGACAAGTTCCAGGAACAGTTCCCGGTGACAATGGAGGGGAACCCTCCAAACAAAGTGAGGAGAACTGCAGCTGGCTTCGCTCCTGACAGATTTCTGTATGACAAGTGGAGAGCTGTTCAGTTCAAGATGAGGGAGAAACATCTTCTCAGTAAGTGTCGAGACACCTCTTGTCAGATATTGGTGATGAGTAACTACAGTTTTTGAACAAGAATGAATCCCAATCAATCTGGTCTATGTTACAGCTAAATGGTCCCGGCGCCCTCCGACCATCCAGAGTATAACAGCCACAATAGATAAAGAGAAGTGGCATTCAAATTGCCCTTCTGCCCAGGCCATCTTGGACAAATGGACTCCACCAGAGCAAGAAGATGTGGAGAACAGTGCGCCGCTGATGAAGCTAGTAGCAAATCAGAAGTGGAAGCATCTGGCCATTGTGGAACCATCTCCAAAGGCTGGCGAGGGAAAAGGTAACGTTTCATTCCGGCCATATTAAAATTTTCCCTGCAGTTTTTATGCTTCAGTCAATCTTGGAATCCAACCATATGTGGTCATGATATTTAATTTTTTTTTATTAAAAAAAAAAGGAGGAAAAATAACCAATTTTCTCAATTCTGACCTACAGGAGTGGTGACCACCAAGTCATTTCCCAAAAATGCAGTCATCTGTGACTACCATGGTGAGCTCATTTCTGGTGCGGAGGGGAGGAAGAGGATGAGTGACAGGAACAATGTCATGGGCTACTCGTTCTTCTTTAAGGCTGGCGGTATTGACATGTGTATTGATGCCCACAATGCCCCTTGCTCATGTCACCCTAATACAGAGACTTTTGGCAGGCTCATCAATCATTCCAGAAAAAATGCAAATGTTAGGCCTGTTCACTGCCTTATGCAGTTCTCAGAAGGACCACAAAATGTCATTTTGTTTAAGGCTACGAGAGACCTATGTGTAAACGAAGAGCTGCTGTTTGATTATGGAGTGAGAAAAAAATCATTTTCTGGAGAGGGAGCTGACCTCACATGGTTGGACAGCTAGATATTCTTTTGAAGAAAAAGCTGTGAATGTACATACTGTATATACTGTAAATACACAATAAAAAGGAACATTTGATCGCAAATCTTTTTTGGTCATTTTGGTATATTTCTACTTGAATTAGATGCTATGGGACACCTTTAAAACTTTAAAAGGATAAGGAATGATGAATATATGGCCTGGTGTTGCAAAGTTACAGCTTTGGTTGAATTTGAAAGTGGTCTTGTTACCATGTGGATTTGGGGGAAACTGGGGTGCAGTTAGAAAAATGAATAACTCTGCAATACAAGGTGACATTTTCCTCACTCTGTCTTTGTTTTAAAGCTCTGGTCATGCCCTTTCAGAAAATGTCTCATTTATTAAAATCAGACTTACCTGTCCAGAACTAACCATGCCTAAAATCTTTCAGCATTAAATCCCATCAGGTTGGATCTTTGAGTCAATCAGACAAAAGCATCACATGTGATGCAGTTTCCCCCAAATCCACACGGCAACAAGACCACCTTGAAATTTAACCTAAGCTCTAACTTTGCAACACCAGGTCATATATTCATCATTCCCTATTTCTTTTAAAGCTCTGGTCATGCCCTTTCAGAAAATGTCTCATTTATTAAAATCAGACCTTCCTGGCCAGAGCTACACCTGGGAATGTCATGTAAACCTACCTGTGTGCAGTGTCCAAAATTGTCCACATTAAAAAATGAATAACTCTGCAATAAATGGTCACATTTTCTTCACTCTTTCTTTGTTTTAAAGCTCTGGTCATGCCCTTTCAGAAAATGGTTCATTTATTAAAATCGGACCTTCCTGGCCAGAGCTACACCTGGGAATGTCATGTAAACCTACCTGTGTGCAGTTTCCAAAATTGTCCACATTAAAAAATGAATAACTCTGCAATACAAGGTCACATTTTCTTCACTCTTTCTTTGTTTTAAAGCTCTGGTCATGCCCTTTCAGAAAATGTCTCATTTATTAAAATCAGACCTTCCTGGCCAGAGCTACACCTGGGAATGTCATGTAAACCTACCTGTATGCAGTTTCCAAAATTGTCCACATTAAAAAATGAATAACTCTGCAATACAAGGTCACATTTTCTTCACTCTTTCTTTGTTTTAAAGCTCTGGTCATGCCCTTTCAGAAAATGTCTAACTTATTAAAATCAGACGAATGTCCTTTACATTTAGGATGAACCAGTCAGCCTACAGACTAGGATTCAGTAACCAATAAAAATGACCAAAAAAAAGTCTTCCTTAATTACCATAAACATGTGAAAACAGTGATGCTTTATGCTATGATCAATATAATAAGTGCACTGCACAGTTTTTAGGCTTTAGCTGGTTTTCCTTGTTATGTATAATTCGAGCATCATTCAATAGGCAATATCAGACGTAACATAAAAAAAATGTTTACATAAAAATGAGAGACATTGTGGGAGGCAAATACAGAAAAATAAACATGCTTTCAAGTCTTACAATTTGGACTTGGCAGTGAATTGTTACTACCTGAAAGATGTAGAAAAATATAAGTTTTTTATTCTTAAATATCATGAACATCAAGTGTAAAACCAAATAATCAAAAAGGCCAAAGGAGCTCCCAGCCAACTTTAACACTGACCAATGTTACTTTGCTTTGATACACATTGTAAACTAACAGGCATCCCATGGGAGCAGAAAATGAGTTGCTAACAGTATGAACTGCCATCCTTTGCATCATATACTAAAGGTTTATTGGTGATATGGACACAAAGAATATGAACATACAGTAAATCATCTGTGTGTATACAGTCAAAGGATGTTTTTATAATGGCAAGAAAAGGACAAAAAACCAAAAAACCTGGTGAAGATCAAGTTTAAATTTGTTTTTGGCTTTTAGTCTGTATCACTCTTTTCCTCTTTTTGAAGCAGTCTCTTTCCAGTAAAGGGCACCGAACAGGAGCCGCGAGGGCTAGGCCGCGACGAGTAGGAGGGCCGCCGCGGTGAGCACGGAAGCCTACGAGGCGACTCGGGGTGGAGCCGCCGCGGGTGCAGATCTTGGTGGTAGTAGCAAATATTCAAACGAGAGCTTTGAAGGCCGAAGTGGAGAAGGGTTCCATGTGAACAGCAGTTGAACATGGGTCAGTCGGTCCTAAGTGATGGGCGAACGCCGTTCGGAAGCGCGGGGCGATGGCCTACGTCGCCCCCGGTCGATCGAAAGGGAGTCGGGTTCAGATCCCCGAACCTGGAGTGGCGGAGACAGGCGCCGCGAGGCGTCCAGTGCGGTAACGCAAACGAACCCGGAGAAGCTGGCGGGGGCCCCGGGGAGAGTTCTCTTTTCTTTGTGAAGGGCAGGGCGCCCTGGAATGGGTTCGCCCCGAGATAGGGGCCCAGGCCCTGGAAAGCGTCGCGGTTCCGGCGGCGTCCGGTGAGCTCTCGCTCACCTCCGGCTTGACGGACACCTTGGGGGTAGTCTTACTTTCTGCAATCTCAAAGGCTTCTTTAGTTTTCATCAACAACTCGTATAGCTCACGCTTATGAACCTGCACAGCGAAAACTTCTTTTTCCTCTTCGTCAGCACTAGAGGCAGACTTTGTTTCTTTTGTCGATGAAGTGGCTGGGGCGGGATTGCTTTTTCTTTTTTTTGACTGGCTTGGTGCCATTTTGCTGTTTGCCTTTATTTTCCTCCTCCGTCTTTCGATCCCTCCCAGGGCATGCACAAACAGATGCTTCCACTTCTGATTTGCTACTAGCTTCATCAGCGGCGCACTGTTCTCCACATCTTCTTGCTCTGGTGGAGTCCATTTGTCCAAGATGGCCTGGGCAGAAGGGCAAACAAACCCAACTCAAGAGAGCTTTTTAACCCAAGCAACAAACTAGTCTAACCAAACCAACCACTGGGTGGCGCTGGGAGAAAGCAGATTTGGAATGGAAGTTGAAGCTTTCTGAGGAGGAAAGAAAACAAACAAAAAAAGAAGAAGAAAAAAAAGTGTTACTTTAAGTCAAGGCATGTTCTTGGCAGGATGGGAGGAAATCTGAAACCGCTTACAGTCTCTTCTTGTCAAGTCATGTTACACACATCATTAATGTACGATCTTGCCTGTAACACAAAGATAAAGCGCATTGTTCAGGTACAGAACTTGACGGACACCTTGGGGGTAGTCTTACTTTCTGCAATCTCAAAGGCTTCTTTAATTTTCATCAACTACTCGTATAGCTCACGCTTATGAACCTGCACAGCGAAAACTTCTTTTTCCTCTTCGTCAGCACTAGAGGCAGACTTTGTTTTTTTTGTCGATGAAGTGGCTGGGGCGGGATTGCTTTTTCTTTTTTTTGACTGGCTTGGTGCCATTTTGCTGTTTGCCTTTATTTTCCTCCTCCGTCTTTCGACATCTAAACATTACTTTGTGTCATAACATACCACATTAGGTTTTGCGCCTCAACAATTAGTTTTCAATGCAAAAACAGGTTTTAAATATCATGTTGTAATTTTCATTCTGAAAGTCCTGTCCTTTTAAGGCAAAAAAGTTTGAGACAATGAAGCAATTTCTGAACAAGTTTTTAACTCTCCATCCCAGTGCAACTGGTTTTTAGTTGAACTGACAAACTGTTGTACAAAAACACTGTAGAAAATGTGACAACTTTGGTGCCACTCACGTTTGGGCTAACGTGCCCATAGGAAACGCAAGAATCCCACTGGAAACTCTACAACGCCTCAGCACTCCTCTATCACGGTACCAGCCGAGGAGGAGTACAGTTTTTTCTTGACAAGCCGGAAACCTGGACTCAGTTTAAGTGCGTGCCGGAAAGTCGGAGCAAAGCAGGAGCCCATGAAAAGAAAGTCCCGCAGGCTGGGCCAAGCGGTGCCGTCCTGCTTGAACACAAGAGTCAGCTCAAATGTGGGCACCACTGTGGTGTCGTATGCGATGCGCTCGAGGTGCTTGCAGCCCTTGTCCAGCTCCAGTTGGACATAGAGGACACAGCCACGCAGCCCACAGGGCTCACAAGATGCCAAACGCAGAACTTCACGAGCGATCTTCCGCGTCAGCTTCTCTGGTACCAACACAGAGGAGCAGTGCAGCGTTGTCTTCTTGGCCCGTGACAAGCAGTTTTCAAACATCTTGGCCAGCTGGTGACAGGCCCTGTCCTCTGTGATGTCTGTCGTTCTCTGGGACTCAGCTAAGCAGTGATCCCAGAAATCCAACTCTTTTTCAATGCAAACCTGGTCGTATCTTCTTTCTACCAACTCCGAAATACATTCGCTGCCTTTGGTCTTCAGTGTGCTCGTAGCAACCATGTTGATATTCTTAATTTGTCCAGGAGTGTGGAGATTTCTTCTGCTTTTTAAAAAAGCTGCCTTAAATACGTGTTAGTGCAAAATAAATTAGTTTTGAAGTTCTCTCATAAATATGTTCACACACGCACACACCACCTTCGCTCCCACACACGTACACTGACACACACACACGTAAACCTACCTGATCATTCTGATCATCTCATTACCGCTGCTCCGGCCTTAATAGGAAAACAGGACAGCTTTTGTGCAGTTTGGCCTATATTATTAAAATATTGAACACAGACATATTAAAACTAATTATTATAAATAAGACTGATATTATATGAATATTTATTATTACATAAATAAAGGAGTGTAAAACACTTACGTTCCATCCTTTTTATTTCTCCTCTTTGTACCTTTCCCCTGTCCCATGAAATCAGGCTGGTCAATCCTCCCCTTTCCAGCAGACTGGCTCCTCTGATCCATGTTCGTCCACCTTCCACCTCTGTGTTGATACATTAATTTAGCCATAATTTGTCCATCATATCAGTAGAAAACTACTGTTTTCCAGAGGTAGGACTGAAAACATCTTTAACAATAAAATATGGCAAATAGCAGCAGAGGTCTGACTTACTTGTTTTCCTCAGCCATTGCAAGAAGTTGAGAAAAGTTCAGGGTCCAGCAGCGTCCTCTCTGTTGGTCAACAATAATCAAAGCATGATGAATCACGGCCGTTTCCACGGTAAACTCCGGCATTGTGATGCACCTTGGTTACGACTCCCCCATCAGAGGCCCATTAGGAGGCCTTTGTCTGTGACGGGGGAGGTGAAACCCAGGTACATCCAAGCTAAAAAACAAGCTTAGTATGAGGATGAGAAAAATACCTTTCTGACCAGAACTAACCATGCCTAAAATCTTTCAGCATTAAATTCTGATCAGGTTGGATCTTTGAGTCAATCAGACAAAAGCATCACATGTGATGCAGTTTCCCCCAAATCCACATAATAACAAGACCACTTTGAAATTGACCCAAACCTCTGACTTTGCAACACAAGGTCACATTTTCTTCACACTTTCTTTGTTTTAAAGCTCTGGTCATGCCCTTTCAGAAAATGTCTCAGTTATTAAAATCAGACCTTCCTGGCCAGAGCTACACCTGGGAATGTCATGTAAACCTACCTGTATGCAGTTTCCAAAATTGTCCACATTAAAAAATGAATAACTCTGCAATACAAGGTCACATTTTCTTCACTCTTTCTTTGTTTTAAAGCTCTGGTCATGCCCTTTCAGAAAATGTCTCATTTATTAAAATCAGACCTTCCTGGCCAGAGCTACACCTGGGAATGTCATGTAAACCTACCTGTGTGCAGTTTCCAAAATTGTCCACATTAAAAAATTAATAACTCTGCAATACAAGGTCACATTTTCTTCACTCTTTCTTTGTTTTAAAGCTCTGGTCATGCCCTTTCAGAAAATGTCTCATTTATTAAAATCAGACCTTCCTGGCCAGAGTTACACCTGGGAATGTCATGTAAACCTACCTGTGTGCAGTTTCCAAAATTGTCCACATTAAAAAATTAATAACTCTGCAATACAAGGTCACATTTTCTTCACACTTTCTTTGTTTTAAAGCTCTGGTCATGCCCTTTCAGAAAATGTCTCATTTATTAAAATCAGACTTACCTGTCCAGAACTAACCATGCCTAAAATCTTTCAGCATTAAATCCCATCAGGTTGGATCTTTGAGTCAATCAGACAAAAGCATCACATGTGATGCACTTTCCCCCAAATCCACACGGCAACAAGACCACTTTGAAATTTAACCTAAGCTCTAACTTTGCAACACCAGGTCATATATTCATCATTCCCTATTTCTTTTAAAGCTCTGGTCATGCCCTTTCAGAAAATGTCTCATTTATTAAAATCGGACCTTCCTGGCCAGAGCTACACCTGGGAATGTCATGTAAACCTACCTGTGTGCAGTGTCCAAAATTGTCCACATTAAAAAATTAATAACTCTGCAATACAAGGTCACATTTTCTTCACTCTTTCTTTGTTTTAAAGCTCTGGTCATGCCCTTTCAGAAAATGTCTCATTTATTAAAATCAGACCTTCCTGGCCAGAGCTACACCTGGGAATGTCATGTAAACCTACCTGTATGCAGTTTCCAAAACTGTCCACATTAAAAAATTAATAACTCTGCAATACAAGGTCACATTTTCTTCACTCTTTCTTTGTTTTAAAGCTCTGGTCATGCCCTTTCAGAAAATGTCTCATTTATTAAAATCTGACCTTCCTGTCCAGAACTAACCATGCCTAAAATCAGACAAAAGCATCACGTATGATGCAGTTTCCCCCCTGCTCTGCTGCTACCACACCCCTCATTAACTTGACTACTCGCACCTGCTGCTCTCCTGCTCAGCCGCTCCTATCAAGCTGGTTTATAAGCAGCTTCACTCCACTCAGTCATTGCCAGATTGTCTTTGCCTGACTCTCCAGCATTTGCTCACGGATTGTTTTCCTGTTGCCAACCCAGCTTGCCTCTGGCCTCCGCCTCACGTCTCTGCCCTGGTAACCCACCAGCCTTCTGCCTTTGGATTGGAGTTTTTGCCTGGTTTCACATGACACCCCCATTACCTTGGACGGAGAGATTGATTTGGCTGTTCGCGTTGATCTTCGTATCCAGAGCCGTAGAAGAGACCCCAAGGGGGTTCACGCCCTTTTCCACCTCACACCCATGGGGGGCCTGCTGCTGTCAACTCTGTCCCTTTGGGTCAGCAGGCCGGGGATTCTGAGCCCATGCAACTGGGTCGCACTTCCCTCTCCTTGGAAGAGAAGAAGCGGCTTGCCCTAAGAAAGGGGCCCGTGGCCCCCTCCGAGTTTTTGGCTCACGTCTCTTTGCATGTCCCCGACAGGAAACTGAAGGCGTGAATGTGAGCCAATCTTAAAGCCAGTCTTTTTTTGACCTGTTTGTAAATTTTACAGAATGACTTTGAGGTGCTCGGCCTTTTTTCTAACACCTGCTCTCCCTCTCTGTACAGAACTGAAGGAAGAACCTTGTTTCTACCCTTTTCTTTGCTAAATCAGAGGAGACGTTTGATTCGTGTTGTACATAGTGTAAGACGCCGCTGCTTCTTCGCGGAGAATCTGTAGGATAGTGTGTCATACTGTGAGAGAGGGAACAAAGTGAAGATAATCTGCCATTAATGGACAGCTGAATGTTATTGCAGTCTGGATTGTGTTGGTTCGCTGCTGTTAATAAAGACGTTGCTGCTACAGAGGAACTTGATTCTGCGTGCTGCTATTGAGTTCACTCCATATCTGTTACAATGGTAACACGACCACTTTCAAATTCAACTAAAGCTCTAACTCTGCAACACCAGGTCATATATTATCATTCCTTATTTATTTTATAATTTATAATCTATCCTTATAAGACCACTTTGACCCAAACCTCTGACTTTGGGTCAGATATTAAACACAGAATTAGAAGATATTTATTATATATACACTGTCAAACGTAAGAATGAACATTAAAACTAATTATATATATATATATGATAATTAAAGTGAAATAAATATAGGAGTTTAAAACGCCTTTCCTGTCTGTTCTTCACTACCTTCACAGGACCTTCACTGGTCAGGGATGAGGGTGCAATCTTGCCTGCGTTTCTCATTATTAAAAGCTTTATCAACTTTGTGTTGCAGCTTCTTTATTTCTTTCACATTCCGCTCCATGTTGCAGCTTTATATATATATATATATATATATATATCTATATATATATATTTATATATACAAATATATATAATTTTTTAAAAAATACATCCAAGTCGGAGAGCTATATATATATATCTATATCTATATCTATATAGTTATATTTACAAATATATATCATTTTTTAAAAAATACATCCAAGTCGGAGAGCCTCAAAAACATAACAATTAAAATTACAATCTGCATATGCAAACATCTACTGTAGTGTGTGTACTCACCGTTGAGTCAGCAGGTGGAGTTCCTGTGAAAGTTGCATCCTCCCTACTCTTTTCCCATGGCTCCACAAACCTGCTATTGTCCACTTTCTAAGGAGTCGTCTGCTCCTCTCTGTGTGAAAATTACTGATAACTTACACTCGAGCAATGTGTGTGTGTGAGTTGAAACATCAGTCCAGCCAACGTCCTTGACTTTTCTCATCAGGAACTCTGTCCTTATTCTGTGCCTCTGTGTGCCTGTTTTTACTTCTGTTATAGAGTCACATTGGGTCATAATAAAATAATCTCTTGGTTACATATTAAATAATTATAATGAATGAAATAATATGTAAGATTACACTTGTCATTAAAATGATAGAATAAGTAAGAATATACTGTGATTAAAAATGAAAGAATATGTGAAATATACTTCAGGACACATTTTAATTTAAATTGGTGAAGTGTAGGAGTAAAAACTCGCATGTCTTCATTAACAGAGTATTTTGGGGCTGAGAACGAACTTAGTTAAACTCTGCCTTTAATTAATATTGCTTTAAGAGGAGGGAGACTCCCCCCTGCACCTGGCTCCACCCTCCTGCACAATCTGCTTGCAGTCACATCAGAGTCTGCATAAGGATGGAGAGGTTTCACAGACGGCTCGCGATGCTTCGTGTACATCACCTGAAGTGTGAAGAGCGTTATATGAGGGCCATTTCAGAGCAGGTAAGATATCATTTTCTGGTTCAATATGGAAAATATTGTTTTTAAATGTAGCTTAGTGGATAGTTTATGATAGAAAAGGCCACTATTTCAGGTGTTCTTCAACCCAGTGGTATGTTCAGTCAGATTCTACCTTCAGCTGTGTCTAAGGCCTTCCACTGTTACAACTTATTTATGGATATTCATGTACATTATTTCTGCTTCTATTGTTTTGGTTCTTTATCACTTTAGGATGTTTTGTGTCTGTTACAGGGGGAAGATGAGTGTGTCAGACAGAGAGGCGGAGGAGAAGATGGAGAGGCAAATAAAAGTAGGTTTAAAAACATTTGTCTGTATGAGCTCTGATATTCAGACATAATGCCATTATAGTAAGTCAGGTTTTATAGTGAGGACTTTATTATTATGATGGAATAAGAAATCAGAAATATGAAGTGTAAATTCTATAAATGTTTCTTGTGTTCCAATCAAGGTTCTGACACCAAAAAAAGGCCTTCATCTTGTGAAGAGGACAGTGCACACGGGAAAGGTCAGCTGAATCTTGATTTTAAACATTTGTCTGTATGAGCTCTGATATTCAGACATAATGCCATTATAGTAAGTCAGGTTTTATAGTGAGGACTTTATTATTATGATGGAATAAGAAATCAGAAATATGAAGTGTAAATTCTATAAATGTTTATTGTGTTCCAATCAAGGTTCTGGCACCAAAAAAAGGCCTTCATCTTGTGAAGAGGACAGTGCACACGGGAAAGGTCAGCTGAATCTTGATTTTAAAATGGTTGATAATTAGTTGCTTTCCTCATCCATAAGCAGTAATGCTGAGTTTTTATTCGAACAGATGATCGACTGGAAGACCTGGAAAGGCCTGGAAAGAAGACCAAGAAAGCCTAATAAATATTGTGCCTTTAAATAAAACATGTTCTAAGAATCTATTGTTCAGCTTGTTCACTTTTTTTATCAGTGCTGTTCACCAGTACACAGTTCATGATCACTTCAAGGTATTAAATTAAAGAAAATTTTCTTAAAGTTATACTTTTTTTTATTTGACATTCAGACAAAGCCTGGTCATACCTTTTCAGAATATCATTTATTACAGTCAGACCTCCCTGGCCAAAACCGTTCTGTATTACTGAAAGGTTGATGTAAATAATTTGTATATATGACCTACCTGTAAAAACGAAGTTCAAAGGCAAAGTTCCGCGGATCATTTGTGGATGAAGAGTCTTTGGTGACCCCACAACTTTAAACATAGAAATAACACTGAAATCATACCAAATTTCGTAGGCACCTGGTTATTTTGTCTGTTTGTCTTACCTTCATAGCAAGAATAGAATATATATATATATATATATATATATATATATATATATATATATATACTAGACCGCTTTCATAAAATGTCTCATTTATTAAAATCAGACCTTCCTGGCCAGAGCTACACCTGGGAATGTCATGTAAACCTACCTGTGTGCAGTTTCCAAAATTGTCCACATTAAAAAATGAATAACTCTGCAATAAATGGTCACATTTATTGCATTCATAATAAAATAATCTCTTGGTTACATATTAAATCATTATAATAAATGAAATAATATGTAAGATTACACTTGTGATTAAAATGATAGAATAAGTAAGAATATACTGTGATTAAAAATGAAAGAATATGTGAAATATACTTCAGGACACATTTTAATTTAAATTGGTGAAGTGTAGGAGTAAAAACTCGCATGTCTTCATTAACAGAGTATTTTGGGGCTGAGAACGAACTTAGTTAAACTCTGCCTTTAATTAATATTGCTTTAAGAGGAGGGAGACTCCCCCCTGCACCTGGCTCCACCCTCCTGCACAATCTGCTTGCAGTCACATCAGAGTCTGCATAAGGATGGAGGGGTTTGACAGACGGCCCGTGATGCTTCGTTTACTTCACCTGAAATGTGAAGCGCGTTATATGAGGACGCTTTTAGAGCAGGTAAGATATCATTTTCTGGTTCAATATGGAAAATATTGTTTTTAAATGTAGCTTAGTGGATAGTTTATGATAGAAAAGGCCACTATTTCAGGTGTTCTTCAACCCAGTGGTATGTTCAGTCAGATTCTACCTTCAGCTGTGTCTAAGGCCTTCCACTGTTACAACTTATTTATGGATATTCATGTACATTATTTCTGCTTCTATTGTTTTGGTTCTTTATCACTTTAGGATGTTTTGTGTCTGTTACAGGGGGAAGATGAGTGTGTCAGACAGAGAGGCGGAGGAGAAGATGGAGAGGCAAATAAAAGTAGGTTTAAAAACATTTGTCTGTATGAGCTCTGATATTCAGACATAATGCCATTATAGTAAGTCAGGTTTTATAGTGAGGACTTTATTATTATGATGGAATAAGAAATCAGAAATATGAAGTGTAAATTCTATAAATGTTTCTTGTGTTCCAATCAAGGTTCTGACACCAAAAAAAGGCCTTCATCTTGTGAAGAGGACAGTGCACACGGGAAAGGTCAGCTGAATCTTGATTTTAAACATTTGTCTGTATGAGCTCTGATATTCAGACATAATGCCATTATAGTAAGTCAGGTTTTATAGTGAGGACTTTATTATTATGATGGAATAAGAAATCAGAAATATGAAGTGTAAATTCTATAAATGTTTCTTGTGTTCCAATCAAGGTTCTGGCACCAAAAAAAGGCCTTCATCTTGTGAAGAGGACAGTGCACACGGGAAAGGTCAGCTGAAAGGTCAGCTGAATCTTGATTTTAAACATTTGTCTGTATGAGCTCTGATATTCAGACATAATGCCATTATAGTAAGTCAGGTTTTATAGTGAGGACTTTATTATTATGATGGAATAAGAAATCAGAAATATGAAGTGTAAATTCTATAAATGTTTCTTGTGTTCCAATCAAGGTTCTGGCACCAAAAAAAGGCCTTCATCTTGTGAAGAGGACAGTGCACACGGGAAAGGTCAGCTGAATCTTGATTTTAAAATGGTTGATAATTAGTTGCTTTCCTCATCCATAAGCAGTAATGCTGAGTTTTTATTCGAACAGATGATCGACTGGAAGACCTGGAAAGGCCTGGAAAGAAGACCAAGAAAGCCTAATAAATATTGTGCCTTTAAATAAAACATGTTCTAAGAATCTATTGTTCAGCTTGTTCACTTTTTTTATCAGTGCTGTTCACCAGTACACAGTTCATGATCACTTCAAGGTATTAAATTAAAGAAAATTTTCTTAAAGTTATACTTTTTTTTATTTGACATTCAGACAAAGCCTGGTCATACCTTTTCAGAATATCATTTATTACAGTCAGACCTCCCTGGCCAAAACCGTTCTGTATTACTGAAAGGTTGATGTAAATAATTTGTATATATGACCTACATGTAAAAACGAAGTTCAAAGGCAAAGTTCCGCGGATCATTTGTGGATGAAGAGTCTTTGGTGGCCCCACAACTTTAAACATAGAAATAACACTGAAATCATACCAAATTTCGTAGGCACCTGGTTATTTTGTCTGTTTGTCTTACCTTCATAGCAAGAATAGAATATATATATATATATATATATATATATATATATATATATATATATATATATATATATATATACTAGACCGCTTTCATAAAATGTCTCATTTATTAAAATCAGACCTTCCTGGCCAGAACTAACCATGCCTAAAATCTTTCAGCATTAAATCCCATCAGGTTGGATCTTTGAGTCAATCAGACAAAAGCATCACATGTGATGCAGTTTCCCCCAAATCCACACGGCAACAAGACCACTTTGAAATTTAACCTAAGCACTAATTTTGCAACACCAGGTCATATATTCATCATTCCCTATTTCTTTTAAAGCTCTGGTCATGCCCTTTCAGAAAATGTCTCACTTATTAAAATCAGACCTTCCTGGCCAGAGCTACACCTGGGAATGTCATGTAAACCTACCTGTGTGCAGTTTCCAAAATTGTCCACATTAAAAAATGAATAACTCTGCAATAAATGGTCACATTTATTGCATTCATAATAAAATAATCTCTTGGTTACATATTAAATAATTATAATGAATGAAATAATATGTAAGATTACACTTGTGATTAAAATGATAGAATAAGTAAGAATATACTGTGATTAAAAATGAAAGAATATGTGAAATATACTTCAGGACACATTTTAATTTAAATTGGTGAAGTGTAGGAGTAAAAACTCGCATGTCTTCACTAACAGAGTATTTTGGGGCTGAGAACGAACTTAGTTAAACTCTGCCTTTAATTAATATTGCTTTAAGAGGAGGGAGACTCCCCCCTGCACCTGGCTCCACCCTCCTGCACAATCTGCTTGCAGTCACATCAGAGTCTGCATAAGGATGGAGGGGTTTGACACACGGCCCGTGATGCTTGTTGTACGTTACGATAAGTGGGAAGAGCGTTACATGATGACGCTTTCAGAGCAGGTAAGATATCATTTTCTGGTTCAATATGGAAAATATTGTTTTTAAATGTAGCTTAGTGGATAGTTTATGATAGAAAAGGCCACTATTTCAGGTGTTCTTCAACCCAGTGGTATGTTCAGTCAGATTCTACCTTCAGCTGTGTCTAAGGCCTTCCACTGTTACAACTTATTTATGGATATTCATGTACATTATTTCTGCTTCTATTGTTTTGGTTCTTTATCACTTTAGGATGTTTTGTGTCTGTTACAGGGGGAAGATGAGTGTGTCAGACAGAGAGGCGGAGGAGAAGATGGAGAGGCAAATAAAAGTAGGTTTAAAAACATTTGTCTGTATGAGCTCTGATATTCAGACATAATGCCATTATAGTAAGTCAGGTTTTATAGTGAGGACTTTATTATTATGATGGAATAAGAAATCAGAAATATGAAGTGTAAATTCTATAAATGTTTCTTGTGTTCCAATCAAGGTTCTGACACCAAAAAAAGGCCTTCATCTTGTGAAGAGGACAGTGCACACGGGAAAGGTCAGCTGAAAGGTCAGCTGAATCTTGATTTTAAACATTTGTCTGTATGAGCTCTGATATTCAGACATAATGCCATTATAGTAAGTCAGGTTTTATAGTGAGGACTTTATTATTATGATGGAATAAGAAATCAGAAATATGAAGTGTAAATTCTATAAATGTTTCTTGTGTTCCAATCAAGGTTCTGACACCAAAAAAAGGCCTTCATCTTGTGAAGAGGACAGTGCACACGGGAAAGGTCAGCTGAAAGGTCAGCTGAATCTTGATTTTAAACATTTGTCTGTATGAGCTCTGATATTCAGACATAATGCCATTATAGTAAGTCAGGTTTTATAGTGAGGACTTTATTATTATGATGGAATAAGAAATCAGAAATATGAAGTGTAAATTCTATAAATGTTTCTTGTGTTCCAATCAAGGTTCTGGCACCAAAAAAAGGCCTTCATGTTGTGGGGAGATGTGCACTGTCAGCTGAAAGGTCAGCTGAATCTTGATTTTAAACATTTGTCTGTATGAGCTCTGATATTCAGACATAATGCCATTATAGTAAGTCAGGTTTTATAGTGAGGACTTTATTATTATGATGGAATAAGAAATCAGAAATATGAAGTGTAAATTCTATAAATGTTTCTTGTGTTCCAATCAAGGTTCTGGCACCAAAAAAAGGCCTTCATGTTGTGGGGAGATGTGCACTGTCAGCTGAAAGGTCAGCTGAATCTTGATTTTAAACATTTGTCTGTATGAGCTCTGATATTCAGACATAATGCCATTATAGTAAGTCAGGTTTTATAGTGAGGACTTTATTATTATGATGGAATAAGAAATCAGAAATATGAAGTGTAAATTCTATAAATGTTTATTGTGTTCCAATCAAGGTTCTGGCACCAAAAAAAGGCCTTCATGTTGTGAAGAGGACAGTGCACACGGGAAAGGTCAGCTGAATCTTGATTTTAAAATGGTTGATAATTAGTTGCTTTCCTCATCCATAAGCAGTAATGCTGAGTTTTTATTCAAACAGATGATCGACTGGAAGACCTGGAAAGGCCTGGAAAGAAGACCAAGAAAGCCTAATAAATATAGTGCCTTTAAATAAAACATGTTCTAAGAATCTATTGTTCAGCTTGTTCACTTTTTTTATCAGTGCTGTTCACCAGTACACAGTTCATGATCACTTCAAGGTATTAAATTAAAGAAAATTTTCTTAAAGTTATACTTTTTTTTTATTTGACATTCAGACAAAGCCTGGTCATACCTTTTCAGAATATCATTTATTACAGTCAGACCTCCCTGGCCAAAACCGTTCTGTATTACTGAAAGGTTGATGTAAATAATTTGTATATATGACCTACCTGTAAAAACGAAGTTCAAAGGCAAAGTTCCGCGGATCATTTGTGGATGAAGAGTCTTTGGTGGCCCCACAACTTTAAACATAGAAATAACACTGAAATCATACCAAATTTCGTAGGCACCTGGTTATTTTGTCTGTTTGTCTTACCTTCATAGCAAGAATAGAATATATATATATATATATATATATATATATATATATATATATATATGGACTTGTACTTCTATAGTGCTTTTCTAGTCCTGAGCTACAGCCGCCCCACAAACCAATTACACCAGACCAAAAAAGGGACTGAAATTACTTGACTTTATCAAACTGAAACAAGACAGGCACTTTAAAAAAAACAAACAAAACAGATTAGTGTGTATTGTTTAGCAGGTTTACAGTGGGACATTTTGAAATAAGAACACAAGGCAGCTGCACAGATACAAGAGAACAAGAAAACTCTAAAAAGCATAAAAAAAGAAATCTTGTTCCTAGTCTATATATAAGCCAGGGATGGCTTATATATCTATCTGCGCGGGGGGTCGAGCGCCACGGGGAAGCGGTCTAGTCGGCCGCGGCCCACGCGCCTTCCTCCGCCCCCGCTCGGCGTCCAAAGCCTCTCGGCCTCCCTTCCCCGCCCGACCCTCCCCCTTCCCCGGGGGGGTGGTGGTGGTGGTGGTGGTGGGAGGTGGACGGCGGGTCCGGTCGGGTCCGGGTTGTCGGTTGCTTTTTCGGCGCAACTGCCAGGTTTGCTCCTCTCTGCAGGTTTGGAAACATGGTGAAGGAAAGATATACACAGGAAAGTTCGTGTTAGTCTTATCAAGTTCGTTCGTGGTCAGAGTCAGAAACCACAAAGTCTCCAAAGACTTTACCAGGAGACGGTGAAACAAACAATTCTGTGGAAAAGCACAGCAACTGTTTTTTTTTTTTGTGGAAACAAGTCATGATGGATTTCAGTGAAAAATAGATAATTTTTTAAAAAATACATCCAAGTCGGAGAGCCTCAAAAACGTAACACTTAAAATTACAATCTGCATATGCAAACATCTGCTGTAGTGTGTGTACTCACCACTTGGAATTTCTCCAGCTCGCCCACTTCTGCCAGAAGTCTGTTGACAAGGGAGAAGCCATCGTCCTCCCAGGGATGGCTTATATATAGATATATACATATCTATATATAAATATATCTATATCTATATATAAAAATTAATCTTGTGAAGAGGACAGTGCACACGGGAAAGGTCAACTGGTCATTTTGTCTGTTTGTCTTACCTTCATAGCAGGAATAGAATATCGGCGTCCAAAGCCTCTCAGCCTCCCTTCCCCGCCCGACCCTCCCCCTTCCTCGGGGTGGTGGTGGTGGTGGTCTTATCAAGTTCGTTCGTGGTCAGAGTCAGAAACCACAAAGTCTCCAAAGACTTTACCAGGAGACGGTGAAACAAACAATTCTGTGGAAAAGCACAGCAACTGTTTTTTTTTTTTGTGGAAACAAGTCATGATGGATTTCAGTGAAAAATAGATAATTTTTTAAAAAATACATCCAAGTCGGAGAGCCTCAAAAACGTAACACTTAAAATTACAATCTGCATATGCAAACATCTGCTGTAGTGTGTGTACTCACCACTTGGAATTTCTCCAGCTCGCCCACTTCTGGCAGAAGTCTGTTGACAAGGGAGAAGCCATCGTCCTCCCAGGGATGGCTTATATATAGATATATACATATCTATATATAAATATATCTATATATAAATATAGGTTCTGACCCAAAAAAGAGGCCTTAATCTTGTGAAAGGACAACTGGTTATTTTGTTATATCTATAAATATCTCTATCCATATCTATCTATATAGATCTATATCAATCAATCTCTATCTCTATCCCTATAAGATTAACATGATCGTCCATGAAGAAGGATTAGTTGTTTGACATTATTCTGATGTGTTGTATAAATATATATATATATACATACACATATATAAATATATATATATATATATATATATATATATATATATATATATATATATATATATATATATGTACAGATTTTTTGCTGTCACAGCTAACATAAAGCAGGTTGGCTGTCCTACCTTGGCTATATATACATATCTATCTTTATATATATATATATATATTTATATCTATATATATGTATATGTATATCACCACTTGGAATTTCTCCAGCTCGCCCACTTCTGCCAGAAGTCTGTTGACAAGGGAGAAGCCATCGTCCTCCCACGGATGAGTTAAGCCTCTTCCTCCAGCCAAAAATACTGGACACAGCCAGTTGCTCCAATTAACTTTTGAAGTTGGATCCATACATCCATCACTGATCTAGCTCTGGCTGGATATTTTAAATCTGAAACAGTTATTATTGAAGAATATATCATTAAAATATCAAATAGACAGTAGGAAAGAATTAACAGATGTTTATTATATACACACAGTCAAACATAAAGAACATTAAAACTATTTATAATTAATAAAATGTATAAGAAATGACTAATTATGAAATATTAAACTATTTATTAAACTAAACTGAAGTAAAGAGGAGTTATCTTGCGGCACGGCTTTCATTCATATTTCTTTTTTTTGTTTTGTTTTATCTACTGATCAGGCAAAAAAAAAGAAGGAATTTAAATCAAGCTATAACCGCACATATGATGCGCTTTTTGTTTATGTGCGATTTTTGCTGTCACAGATAACAGAAGGCAGGTTGGCTGTCTTACCTTGGCTACAGGCTTTCTTTTGGTTCACTGCGAACTGGGGATTGCAGGTTCCTTCAGTGAACACGGGTAGTGTCTCAGACATCTGAAACAATTATTAAATATTATTATATGATTAAAATATTAAATACAACACATTGAAAATTTAATAACTCTGCAATACAAGACCATGCCTTCATCATTTCTTATTTCCTTTAAAGCTCTGGTCATGCCCTTTCAGAAAATGTCTCATTTATTAAAATCGGACCTTCCTGGCCAGAGCTACACCTGGGAATGTCATGTAAACCTACCTGTATGCAGTGTCCAAAATTGTCCACATTAAAAAATGAATAACTCTGCAATACAAGGTCACATTTTCTTCACTCTTTCTTTGTTTTAAAGCTCTGGTCATGCCCTTTCAGAAAATGTCTCATTTATTAAAATCAGACCTTCCTGGCCAGAGCTACACCTGGGAATGTCATGTAAACCTACCTGTATGCAGTTTCCAAAACTGTCCACATTAAAAAATGAATAACTCTGCAATACAAGGTCACATTTTCTTCACTCTTTCTTTGTTTTAAAGCTCTGGTCATGCCCTTTCAGAAAATGTCTCACTTATTAAAATCGGACCTTCCTGGCCAGAGCTACACCTGGGAATGTCATGTAAACCTACCTGTATGCAGTTTCCAAAACTGTCCACATTAAAAAATTAATAACTCTGCAATAAATGGTCACATTTTCTTCACTCTTTCTTTGTTTTAAAGCTCTGGTCATGCCCTTTCAGAAAATGTCTCACTTATTAAAATCGGACCTTCCTGGCCAGAGCTACACCTGGGAATGTCATGTAAACCTACCTGTATGCAGTTTCCAAAACTGTCCACATTAAAAAATGAATAACTCTGCAATACAAGGTCACATTTTCTTCACTCTTTCTTTGTTTTAAAGCTCTGGTCATGCCCTTTCAGAAAATGTCTCATTTATTAAAATCAGACCTTCCTGGCCAGAGCTACACCTGGGAATGTCATGTAAACCTACCTGTATGCAGTTTCCAAAACTGTCCACATTAAAAAATGAATAACTCTGCAATACAAGGTCACATTTTCTTCACTCTTTCTTTGTTTTAAAGCTCTGGTCATGCCCTTTCAGAAAATGGTTCATTTATTAAAATCAGACTTACCTGTCCAGAACTAACCATGCCTAAAATCTTTCAGCATTAAATCCCATCAGGTTGGATCTTTGAGTCAATCAGACAAAAGCATCACATGTGATGCAGTTTCCCCCAAATCCACACGGCAACAAGACCACTTTGAAATTTAACCTAAGCTCTAATTTTGCAACACCAGGTCATATATTCATCATTCCCTATTTCTTTTAAAGCTCTGGTCATGCCCTTTCAGAAAATGTCTCACTTATTAAAATCAGACCTTCCTGGCCAGAGCTACACCTGGGAATGTCATGTAAACCTACCTGTGTGCAGTTTCCAAAATTGTCCACATTAAAAAATGAATAACTCTGCAATAAATGGTCACATTTATTGCATTCATAATAAAATAATCTCTTGGTTACATATTAAATAATTATAATAAATGAAATAATATGTAAGATTACACTTGTGATTAAAATGATAGAATAAGTAAGAATATACTGTGATTAAAAATGAAAGAATATGTGAAATATACTTCAGGACACATTTTAATTTAAATTGGTGAAGTGTAGGAGTAAAAACTCGCATGTCTTCATTAACAGAGTATTTTGGGGCTGAGAACGAACTTAGTTAAACTCTGCCTTTAATTAATATTGCTTTAAGAGGAGGGAGACTCCCCCCTGCACCTGGCTCCACCCTCCTGCACAATCTGCTTGCAGTCACATCAGAGTCTGCATAACGATGGAGAGGTTTCACAGACGGCCCGTGATGCTTCTTGTACAGCGTTACATGAGGACGCTTTCAGAGCAGGTAAGATATCATTTTCTGGTTCAATATGGAAAATATTGTTTTTAAATGTAGCTTAGTGGATAGTTTATGATAGAAAAGGCCACTATTTCAGGTGTTCTTCAACCCAGTGGTATGTTCAGTCAGATTCTACCTTCAGCTGTGTCTAAGGCCTTCCACTGTTACAACTTATTTATGGATATTCATGTACATTATTTCTGCTTCTATTGTTTTGGTTCTTTATCACTTTAGGATGTTTTGTGTCTGTTACAGGGGGAAGATGAGTGTGTCAGACAGAGAGGCGGAGGAGAAGATGGAGAGGCAAATAAAAGTAGGTTTAAAAACATTTGTCTGTATGAGCTCTGATATTCAGACATAATGCCATTATAGTAAGTCAGGTTTTATAGTGAGGACTTTATTATTATGATGGAATAAGAAATCAGAAATATGAAGTGTAAATTCTATAAATGTTTATTGTGTTCCAATCAAGGTTCTGACACCAAAAAAAGGCCTTCATCTTGTGAAGAGGACAGTGCACACGGGAAAGGTCAGCTGAATCTTGATTTTAAACATTTGTCTGTATGAGCTCTGATATTCAGACATAATGCCATTATAGTAAGTCAGGTTTTATAGTGAGGACTTTATTATTATGATGGAATAAGAAATCAGAAATATGAAGTGTAAATTCTATAAATGTTTCTTGTGTTCCAATCAAGGTTCTGGCACCAAAAAAAGGCCTTCATCTTGTGAAGAGGACAGTGCACACGGGAAAGGTCAGCTGAAAGGTCAGCTGAATCTTGATTTTAAACATTTGTCTGTATGAGCTCTGATATTCAGACATAATGCCATTATAGTAAGTCAGGTTTTATAGTGAGGACTTTATTATTATGATGGAATAAGAAATCAGAAATATGAAGTGTAAATTCTATAAATGTTTCTTGTGTTCCAATCAAGGTTGTGGCACCAAAAAAAGGCCTTCATCTTGTGAAGAGGACAGTGCACACGGGAAAGGTCAGCTGAATCTTGATTTTAAAATGGTTGATAATTAGTTGCTTTCCTCATCCATAAGCAGTAATGCTGAGTTTTTATTCGAACAGATGATCGACTGGAAGACCTGGAAAGGCCTGGAAAGAAGACCAAGAAAGCCTAATAAATATAGTGCCTTTAAATAAAACATGTTCTAAGAATCTATTGTTCAGCTTGTTCACTTTTTTTATCAGTGCTGTTCACCAGTACACAGTTCATGATCACTTCAAGGTATTAAATTAAAGAAAATTTTCTTAAAGTTATACTTTTTTTTATTTGACATTCAGACAAAGCCTGGTCATACCTTTTCAGAATATCATTTATTACAGTCAGACCTCCCTGGCCAAAACCGTTCTGTATTACTGAAAGGTTGATGTAAATAATTTGTATATATGACCTACATGTAAAAACGAAGTTCAAAGGCAAAGTTCCGCGGATCATTTGTGGATGAAGAGTCTTTGGTGGCCCCACAACTTTAAACATAGAAATAACACTGAAATCATACCAAATTTCGTAGGCACCTGGTTATTTTGTCTGTTTGTCTTACCTTCATAGCAAGAATAGAATATATATATATATATATATAAATAGATAGATATATATATATATATATATATACTAGACCGCTTTCATAAAATGTCTCATTTATTAAAATCAGACCTTCCTGGCCAGAGCTACACCTGGGAATGTCATGTAAACCTACCTGTATGCAGTTTCCAAAATTGTCCACATTAAAAAATGAATAACTCTGCAATACAAGGTCACATTTTCTTCACTCTTTCTTTGTTTTAAAGCTCTGGTCATGCCCTTTCAGAAAATGTCTCATTTATTAAAATCAGACCTTCCTGGCCAGAGCTACACCTGGGAATGTCATGTAAACCTACCTGTATGCAGTTTCCAAAATTGTCCACATTAAAAAATGAATAACTCTGCAATAAATGGTCACATTTTCTTCACTCTTTCTTTGTTTTAAAGCTCTGGTCATGCCCTTTCAGAAAATGTCTCATTTATTAAAATCAGACCTTCCTGGCCAGAGCTACACCTGGGAATGTCATGTAAACCTACCTGTGTGCAGTTTCCAAAACTGTCCACATTAAAAAATTAATAACTCTGCAATACAAGGTCACATTTTCTTCACTCTTTCTTTGTTTTAAAGCTCTGGTCATGCCCTTTCAGAAAATGTCTCCTTTATTAAAATCTGACCTTCCTGTCCAGAACTAACCATGCCTAAAATCAGACAAAAGCGTCACGTATGATGCAGTTTCCCCCCTGCTCTGCTGCTACCACACCCCTCATTAACTTGACTACTCGCACCTGCTGCTCTCCTGCTCAGCCGCTCCTATCAAGCTGGTTTATAAGCAGCTTCACTCCACTCAGTCATTGCCAGATTGTCTTTGCCTGACTCTCCAGCATTTGCTCACGGATTGTTTTCCTGTTGCCAACCCAGCTTGCCTCTGGCCTCCGCCTCACGTCTCTGCCCTGGTAACCCACCAGCCTTCTGCCTTTGGATTGGAGTTTTTGCCTGGTTTCACATGACACCCCCATTACCTTGGACGGAGAGATTGATTTGGCTGTTCGCGTTGATCTTCGTATCCAGAGCCGTAGAAGAGACCCCAAGGGGGTTCACGCCCTTTTCCACCTCACACCCATGGGGGGCCTGCTGCTGTCAACTCTGTCCCTTTGGGTCAGCAGGCCGGGGATTCTGAGCCCATGCAACTGGGTCGCACTTCCCTCTCCTTGGAAGAGAAGAAGCGGCTTGCCCTAAGAAAGGGGCCCGTGGCCCCCTCCGAGTTTTTGGCTCACGTCTCTTTGCATGTCCCCGACAGGAAACTGAAGGCGTGAATGTGAGCCAATCTTAAAGCCAGTCTTTTTTGGACCTGTTTGTAAATTTTACAGAATGACTTTGAGGTGCTCGGCCTTTTTTCTAACACCTGCTCTCCCTCTCTGTACAGAACTGAAGGAAGAACCTTGTTTCTACCCTTTTCTTTGCTAAATCAGAGGAGACGTTTGATTCGTGTTGTACATAGTGTAAGACGCCGCTGCTTCTTCGCGGAGAATCTGTAGGATAGTGTGTCATACTGTGAGAGAGGGAACAAAGTGAAGATAATCTGCCATTAATGGACAGCTGAATGTTATTGCAGTCTGGATTGTGTTGGTTCGCTGCTGTTAATAAAGACGTTGCTGCTACAGAGGAACTTGATTCTGCGTGCTGCTATTGGGTTCACTCCATATCTGTTACAATGGTAACACGACCACTTTCAAATTCAACTAAAGCTCTAACTCTGCAACACCAGGTCATATATTATCATTCCTTATTTATTTTATAATTTATAATCTATCCTTATAAGACCACTTTGACCCAAACCTCTGACTTTGGGTCAGATATTAAACACAGAATTAGAAGATATTTATTATATATACACTGTCAAATGTAAGAATGAACATTAAAACTAATTATATATATATATATATATATATATATATATATGATAATTGAATAATTAAAGTGAAATAAATATAGGAGTTTAAAACGCCTTTCCTGTCTGTTCTTCACTACCTTCACAGGACCTTCACTGGTCAGGGATGAGGGTGCAATCTTGCCTGCGTTTCTCATTATTAAAAGCTTTATCAACTTTGTGTTGCAGCTTCTTTATTTCTTTCACATTCCGCTCCATGTTGCAGCTTTATATATATATATATATATATATATCTATATATATATATTTATATATACAAATATATATAATTTTTTAAAAAATACATCCAAGTCGGAGAGCTATATATATATATCTATATCTATATAGTTATATTTACAAATATATATCATTTTTTAAAAAATACATCCAAGTCGGAGAGCCTCAAAAACATAACAATTAAAATTACAATCTGCATATGCAAACATCTACTGTAGTGTGTGTACTCACCGTTGAGTCAGCAGGTGGAGTTCCTGTGAAAGTTGCATCCTCCCTACTCTTTTCCCATGGCTCCACAAACCTGCTATTGTCCACTTTCTAAGGAGTCGTCTGCTCCTCTCTGTGTGAAAATTACTGATAACTTACACTCGAGCAATGTGTGTGTGTGAGTTGAAACATCAGTCCAGCCAACGTCCTTGACTTTTCTCATCAGGAACTCTGTCCTTATTCTGTGCCTCTGTGTGCCTGTTTTTACTTCTGTTATAGAGTCACATTGGGTCATAATAAAATAATCTCTTGGTTACATATTAAATAATTATAATGAATGAAATAATATGTAAGATTACACTTGTCATTAAAATGATAGAATAAGTAAGAATATACTGTGATTAAAAATGAAAGAATATGTGAAATATACTTCAGGACACATTTTAATTTAAATTGGTGAAGTGTAGGAGTAAAAACTCGCATGTCTTCATTAACAGAGTATTTTGGGGCTGAGAACGAACTTAGTTAAACTCTGCCTTTAATTAATATTGCTTTAAGAGGAGGGAGACTCCCCCCTGCACCTGGCTCCACCCTCCTGCACAATCTGCTTGCAGTCACATCAGAGTCTGCATAAGGATGGAGGGGTTTGACAAACAGCTCGTGATGCTTCGTTTACATCACCTGGAGTGTGAAGAGCGTTACATGAGGACGCTTTTAGAGCAGGTAAGATATCATTTTCTGGTTCAATATGGAAAATATTGTTTTTAAATGTAGCTTAGTGGATAGTTTATGATAGAAAAGGCCACTATTTCAGGTGTTCTTCAACCCAGTGGTATGTTCAGTCAGATTCTACCTTCAGCTGTGTCTAAGGCCTTCCACTGTTACAACTTATTTATGGATATTCATGTACATTATTTCTGCTTCTATTGTTTTGGTTCTTTATCACTTTAGGATGTTTTGTGTCTGTTACAGGGGGAAGATGAGTGTGTCAGACAGAGAGGCGGAGGAGAAGATGGAGAGGCAAATAAAAGTAGGTTTAAAAACATTTGTCTGTATGAGCTCTGATATTCAGACATAATGCCATTATAGTAAGTCAGGTTTTATAGTGAGGACTTTATTATTATGATGGAATAAGAAATCAGAAATATGAAGTGTAAATTCTATAAATGTTTCTTGTGTTCCAATCAAGGTTCTGACACCAAAAAAAGGCCTTCATGTTGTGAAGAGGACAGTGCACACGGGAAAGGTCAGCTGAATCTTGATTTTAAACATTTGTCTGTATGAGCTCTGATATTCAGACATAATGCCATTATAGTAAGTCAGGTTTTATAGTGAGGACTTTATTATTATGATGGAATAAGAAATCAGAAATATGAAGTGTAAATTCTATAAATGTTTCTTGTGTTCCAATCAAGGTTCTGGCACCAAAAAAAGGCCTTCATGTTGTGGGGAGAAGTGCACTGTCAGCTGAAAGGTCAGCTGAATCTTGATTTTAAAATGGTTGATAATTAGTTGCTTTCCTCATCCATAAGCAGTAATGCTGAGTTTTTATTCGAACAGATGATCGACTGGAAGACCTGGAAAGGCCTGGAAAGAAGACCAAGAAAGCCTAATAAATATTGTTCCTTTAAATAAAACATGTTCTAAGAATCTATTGTTCAGCTTGTTCACTTTTTTTATCAGTGCTGTTCACCAGTACACAGTTCATGATCACTTCAAGGTATTAAATTAAAGAAAATTTTCTTAAAGTTATACTTTTTTTTATTTGACATTCAGACAAAGCCTGGTCATACCTTTTCAGAATATCATTTATTACAGTCAGACCTCCCTGGCCAAAACCGTTCTGTATTACTGAAAGGTTGATGTAAATAATTTGTATATATGACCTACATGTAAAAACGAAGTTCAAAGGCAAAGTTCCGCGGATCATTTGTGGATGAAGAGTCTTTGGTGGCCCCACAACTTTAAACATAGAAATAACACTGAAATCATACCAAATTTCGTAGGCACCTGGTTATTTTGTCTGTTTGTCTTACCTTCATAGCAAGAATAGAATATATATATATATATATATATATATATATATATATATATATATATATATATATGGACTTGTACTTCTATAGTGCTTTTCTAGTCCTGAGCTACAGCCGCCCCACAAACCAATTACACCAGACCAAAAAAGGGACTGAAATTACTTGACTTTATCAAACTGAAACAAGACAGGCACTTTAAAAAAAACAAACAAAACAGATTAGTGTGTATTGTTTAGCAGGTTTACAGTGGGACATTTTGAAATAAGAACACAAGGCAGCTGCACAGATACAAGAGAACAAGAAAACTCTAAAAAGCATAAAAAAAGAAATCTTGTTCCTAGTCTATATATAAGCCAGGGATGGCTTATATATCTATCTGCGCGGGGGGTCGAGCGCCACGGGGAAGCGGTCTAGTCGGCCGCGGCCCACGCGCCTTCCTCCGCCCCCGCTCGGCGTCCAAAGCCTCTCGGCCTCCCTTCCCCGCCCGACCCTCCCCCTTCCCCGGGGGGGTGGTGGTGGTGGTGGTGGTGGGAGGTGGACGGCGGGTCCGGTCGGGTCCGGGTTGTCGGTTGCTTTTTCGGCGCAACTGCCAGGTTTGCTCCTCTCTGCAGGTTTGGAAACATGGTGAAGGAAAGATATACACAGGAAAGTTCGTGTTAGTCTTATCAAGTTCGTTCGTGGTCAGAGTCAGAAACCACAAAGTCTCCAAAGACTTTACCAGGAGACGGTGAAACAAACAATTCTGTGGAAAAGCACAGCAACTGTTTTTTTTTTTTGTGGAAACAAGTCATGATGGATTTCAGTGAAAAATAGATAATTTTTTAAAAAATACATCCAAGTCGGAGAGCCTCAAAAACGTAACACTTAAAATTACAATCTGCATATGCAAACATCTGCTGTAGTGTGTGTACTCACCACTTGGAATTTCTCCAGCTCGCCCACTTCTGCCAGAAGTCTGTTGACAAGGGAGAAGCCATCGTCCTCCCAGGGATGGCTTATATATAGATATATACATATCTATATATAAATATATCTATATCTATATATAAATGTATATCTATACCTATCTATCTATATCTATAAATATCTCTATCCATATGTATCTATATCTTGATCTATATCGATCTATCTCTATCTCTATCCCTATCTCTATCTCTATTGAGAGAGAGGGATATATATATATATATACATACATATATATATATATATATATATATATACAGATTTTTTGCTGTCACAGATAACAGAAGGCAGGTTGGCTGTCTTACCTTGGCTACAGGCTTTCTTTTGGTTCACTGCGAACTGGGGATTGCAGGTTCCTTCAGTGATATATATATATTTATATATATATATATAGATATATAAATATATCTATATATATATATATATATATATATATATATATATATATATATATATATATATATATATATATATATATATACAGATTTTTTGCTGTCACAGATAACAGAAGGCAGGTTGGCTGTCTTACCTTGGCTACAGGCTTTCTTTTGGTTCACTGCGAACTGGGGATTGCAGGTTCCTTCAGTGATATATATATATTTATATATATATATATAGATATATAAATATATATATATATATATATATATATATATATATATATATATATATATATATATACAGATTTTTTGCTGTCACAGATAACAGAAGGCAGGTTGGCTGTCTTACCTTGGCTACAGGCTTTCTTTTGGTTCACTGCGAACTGGGGATTGCAGGTTCCTTCAGTGATATATATATATTTATATATATATAGATAGATATATAAATATATCTATATATATATATATATATATATATATATATATATATATATATATACAGATTTTTTGCTGTCACAGATAACAGAAGGCAGGTTGGCTGTCTTACCTTGGCTACAGGCTTTCTTTTGGTTCACTGCGAACTGGGGATTGCAGGTTCCTTCAGTGATATATATATATTTATATATATATATATAGATATATAAATATATATATATATATATATATATATATATATATATATATATATATATATATATACAGATTTTTTGCTGTCACAGATAACAGAAGGCAGGTTGGCTGTCTTACCTTGGCTACAGGCTTTCTTTTGGTTCACTGCGAACTGGGGATTGCAGGTTCCTTCAGTGATATATATATATTTATATATATATAGATAGATATATAAATATATCTATATATATATATATATATATATATATATATATATATATATATATACAGATTTTTTGCTGTCACAGATAACAGAAGGCAGGTTGGCTGTCTTACCTTGGCTACAGGCTTTCTTTTGGTTCACTGCGAACTGGGGATTGCAGGTTCCTTCAGTGATATATATATATTTATATATATATAGATAGATATATAAATATATCTATATATATATATATATATATATATATATATATATATATACAGATTTTTTGCTGTCACAGATAACAGAAGGCAGGTTGGCTGTCTTACCTTGGCTACAGGCTTTCTTTTGGTTCACTGCGAACTGGGGATTGCAGGTTCCTTCAGTGATATATATATATATTTATATATATATATATAGATATATAAATATATCTATATATAAATATAGGTTCTGACCTGAAAAAGAGTCCTTAATCTTGTGAAAGGACAACTGGTTATTTTGTCTGTTTGTCTTACCTTCATAGCAGGAATAGAATATCGGCGTCCTCCCTTCCCCGCCCGACCCTCCCCCTTCCCCGGGGGGGTGGTGGTGGTGGTGGTGGTGGTGGGAGGTGGACGGCGAGGTTCCTTCAGTGATATATATATATTTATATATATATATATATCTATATATATATATCTATATATAAATATAGGTTCTGACCTGAAAAAGAGGCCTTAATCTTGTGAAGAGTTCAGTGCACACGGGAAAGGTCAACTCGTTATTTTGTCTGTTTGTCTTACCTTCATAGCAGGAATATGAGAAAAGTATGAAAATTCCTAAGACAACCCAGGCTAACCAGTCCAGCAACCACCTTCCTCACTACTCCAGAAGCTACCCAACAGTTCAGGCAAGTTTTGAAAGAAAAAAAAAATGGAGAGGTCAACTGGTTACTTTGTTATATCTATAAATATCTCTATCCATATCTATATATCTATCCATATCTATCTATATAGATCTATATCGATCAATCTCTATCTCTATCACTATCTCTCTATATATATATATATAACATAAAGCAGGTTGGCTGTCTTACCTTGGCTATATATACATATCTATCTTTATATATATATATATATATATATATATATATATATATATATATATATATATATATATATATATAGATATATATGTATATGTATATCACAACTAGGAATTTCTCCAGCTCGCCCACTTCTAGCAGAAGTCTGTTGACAAGGGAGAAGCCATCGTCCTCCCAGGGATGGCTTATATATAGATATATACATATCTATATATAAATATATCTATATCTATATATAAATGTATATCTATACCTATCTATCTATATCTATAAATAGCTCTATCCATATGTATCTATATCTTGATCTATATCGATCTATCTCTATCTCTATCCCTATTGAGAGAGAGGGATATATATATATATACATACATATATATATATATATATATACAGATTTTTTGCTGTCACAGATAACAGAAGGCAGGTTGGCTGTCTTACCTTGGCTACAGGCTTTCTTTTGGTTCACTGCGAACTGGGGATTGCAGGTTCCTTCAGTGAACACGGGTAGTGTCTCAGACATCTGAAACAATTATTAAATATTATTATATGATTAAAATATTAAATACAACACATTGAAAATTTAATAACTCTGCAATACAAGGTCACATTTTCTTCACTCTTTCTTTGTTTTAAAGCTCTGGTCATGCCCTTTCAGAAAATGTCTCATTTATTAAAATCAGACCTTCCTGGCCAGAGCTACACCTGGGAATGTCATGTAAACCTACCTGTGTGCAGTTTACAAAATTATCCACATTAAAAAATTAATAACTCTGCAATACAAGGTCACATTTTCTTCACTCTTTCTTTGTTTTAAAGCTCTGGTCATGCCCTTTCAGAAAATGTCTCACTTATTAAAATCAGACTTACCTGTCCAGAACTAACCATGCCTAAAATATTTCAGCATTAAATCCCATCAGGTTGGATCTTTGAGTCAATCAGACAAAAGCATCACATGTGATGCACTTTCCCCCAAATCCACACGGCAACAAGACCACTTTGAAATTCAACCTAAGCTCTAACTTTGCAACACCAGGTCATATATTCATCATTCCCTATTTCTTTTAAAGCTCTGGTCATGCCCTTTCAGAAAATGTCTCATTTATTAAAATCGGACCTTCCTGGCCAGAGCTACACCTGGGAATGTCATGTAAACCTACCTGTATGCAGTGTCCAAAATTGTCCACATTAAAAAATGAATAACTCTGCAATACAAGGTCACATTTTCTTCACTCTTTCTTTGTTTTAAAGCTCTGGTCATGCCCTTTCAGAAAATGTCTCATTTATTAAAATCAGACCTTCCTGGCCAGAGCTACACCTGGGAATGTCATGTAAACCTACCTGTATGCAGTGTCCAAAATTGTCCACATTAAAAAATGAATAACTCTGCAATAAATGGTCACATTTTCTTCACTCTTTCTTTGTTTTAAAGCTCTGGTCATGCCCTTTCAGAAAATGTCTCATTTATTAAAATCAGACCTTCCTGGCCAGAGCTACACCTGGGAATGTCATGTAAACCTACCTGTGTGCAGTGTTTAAAATTGTCCACATTAAAAAATGAATAACTCTGCAATAAATGGTCACATTTTCTTCACTCTTTCTTTGTTTTAAAGCTCTGGTCATGCCCTTTCAGAAAATGTCTCATTTATTAAAATCGGACCTTCCTGGCCAGAGCTACACCTGGAAATGTCATGTAAACCTACCTGTATGCAGTTTCCAAAATTGTCCACATTAAAAAATGAATAACTCTGCAATACAAGGTCACATTTTCTTCACTCTTTCTTTGTTTTAAAGCTCTGGTCATGCTCTTTCAGAAAATGTCTCATTTATTAAAATCGGACCTTCCTGGCCAGAGCTACACCTGGGAATGTCATGTAAACCTACCTGTGTGCAGTGTTTAAAATTGTCCACATTAAAAAATGAATAACTCTGCAATACAAGGTCAGATTTTCTTCACTCCTTCTTTGTTTTAAAGCTCTGGTCATGCCCTTTCAGAAAATGTCTCATTTATTAAAATCAGACCTTCCTGGCCAGAGCTACACCTGGGAATGTCATGTAAACCTACCTGTGTGCAGTGTCCAAAATTGTCCACATTAAAAAATGAATAACTCTGCAATAAATGGTCACATTTTCTTCACTCTTTCTTTGTTTTAAAGCTCTGGTCATGCCCTTTCAGAAAATGTCTCACTTATTAAAATCAGACTTACCTGTCCAGAACTAACCATGCCTAAAATCTTTCAGCATTAAATCCCATCAGGTTGGATCTTTGAGTCAATCAGACAAAAGCATCACATGTGATGCACTTTCCCCCAAATCCACACGGCAACAAGACCACTTTGAAATTCAACCTAAGCTCTAACTTTGCAACACCAGGTCATATATTCATCATTCCCTATTTCTTTTAAAGCTCTGGTCATGCCCTTTCAGAAAATGTCTCATTTATTAAAATCAGACCTTCCTGGCCAGAGCTACACCTGGGAATGTCATGTAAACCTACCAGTGTGCAGTGTCCAAAATTGTCCACATTAAAAAATGAATAACTCTGCAATACAAGGTCACATTTTCTTCACTCTTTCTTTGTTTTAAAGCTCTGGTCATGCCCTTTCATAAAATGTCTCATTTATTAAAATCGGACCTTCCTGGCCAGAGCTACACCTGGGAATGTCATGTAAACCTACCTGTGTGCATTGTCCAAAATTGTCCACATTAAAAAATGAATAACTCTGCAATACAAGGTCACATTTTCTTCACTCTTTCTTTGTTTTAAAGCTCTGGTCATGCCCTTTCAGAAAATGTCTCATTTATTAAAATCGGACCTTCCTGGCCAGAGCTACACCTGGAAATGTCATGTAAACCTACCTGTGTGCAGTGTTTAAAATTGTCCACATTAAAAAATGAATAACTCTGCAATAAATGGTCACATTTTCTTCACTCTTTCTTTGTTTTAAAGCTCTGGTCATGCCCTTTCAGAAAATGTCTCATTTATTAAAATCGGACCTTCCTGGCCAGAGCTACACCTGGAAATGTCATGTAAACCTACCTGTGTGCAGTGTTTAAAATTGTCCACATTAAAAAATGAATAACTCTGCAATACAAGGTCAGATTTTCTTCACTCCTTCTTTGTTTTAAAGCTCTGGTCATGCCCTTTCAGAAAATGTCTCATTTATTAAAATCAGACCTTCCTGGCCAGAGCTACACCTGGGAATGTCATGTAAACCTACCTGTGTGCAGTGTCCAAAATTGTCCACATTAAAAAATGAATAACTCTGCAATAAATGGTCACATTTTCTTCACTCTTTCTTTGTTTTAAAGCTCTGGTCATGCCCTTTCAGAAAATGTCTCATTTATTAAAATCAGACCTTCCTGGCCAGAGCTACACCTGGGAATGTCATGTAAACCTACCTGTATGCAGTTTCCAAAACTGTCCACATTAAAAAATGAATAACTCTGCAATACAAGGTCACATTTTCTTCACTCTTTCTTTGTTTTAAAGCTCTGGTCATGCCCTTTCAGAAAATGTCTCACTTATTAAAATCAGACTTACCTGTCCAGAACTAACCATGCCTAAAATCTTTCAGCATTAAATCCCATCAGGTTGGATCTTTGAGTCAATCAGACAAAAGCATCACATGTGATGCACTTTCCCCCAAATCCACACGGCAACAAGACCACTTTGAAATTCAACCTAAGCTCTAACTTTGCAACACCAGGTCATATATTCATCATTCCCTATTTCTTTTAAAGCTCTGGTCATGCCCTTTCAGACAATGGTTCATTTATTAAAATCAGACCTTCCTGGCCAGAGCTACACCTGGGAATGTCATGTAAACCTACCAGTGTGCAGTGTCCAAAATTGTCCACATTAAAAAATGAATAACTCTGCAATACAAGGTCACATTTTCTTCACTCTTTCTTTGTTTTAAAGCTCTGGTCATGCCCTTTCAGAAAATGTCTCATTTATTAAAATCGGACCTTCCTGGCCAGAGCTACACCTGGGAATGTCATGTAAACCTACCTGTGTGCATTGTCCAAAATTGTCCACATTAAAAAATGAATAACTCTGCAATACAAGGTCACATTTTCTTCACTCTTTCTTTGTTTTAAAGCTCTGGTCATGCCCTTTCAGAAAATGTCTCATTTATTAAAATCAGACCTTCCTGGCCAGAGCTACACCTGGGAATGTCATGTAAACCTACCTGTGTGCATTGTCCAAAATTGTCCACATTAAAAAATGAATAACTCTGCAATACAAGGTCACATTTTCTTCACTCTTTCTTTGTTTTAAAGCTCTGGTCATGCCCTTTCATAAAATGTCTCATTTATTAAAATCGGACCTTCCTGGCCAGAGCTACACCTGGGAATGTCATGTAAACCTACCTGTGTGCATTGTCCAAAATTGTCCACATTAAAAAATGAATAACTCTGCAATACAAGGTCACATTTTCTTCACTCCTTCTTTGTTTTAAAGCTCCGGTCATGCCCTTTCAGAAAATGTCTCATTTATTAAAATCAGACCTTCCTGGCCAGAGCTACACCTGGGAATGTCATGTAAACCTACCTGTATGCAGTGTCCAAAATTGTCCACATTAAAAAATGAATAACTCTGCAATAAATGGTCACATTTTCTTCACTCTTTCTTTGTTTTAAAGCTCTGGTCATGCCCTTTCAGAAAATGTCTCATTTATTAAAATCAGACCTTCCTGGCCAGAGCTACACCTGGGAATGTCATGTAAACCTACCTGTGTGCAGTTTCCAAAATTGTCCACATTAACAAATGAATAACTCTGCAATACAAGGTCACATTTTCTTCACTCTTTCTTTGTTTTAAAGCTCTGGTCATGCCCTTTCAGAAAATGTCTCATTTATTAAAATCAGACCTTCCTGGCCAGAGCTACACCTGGGAATGTCATGTAAACCTACCTGTGTGCAGTGTCCAAAATTGTCCACATTAAAAAATGAATAACTCTGCAATAAATGGTCACATTTTCTTCACTCTTTCTTTGTTTTAAAGCTCTGGTCATGCCCTTTCAGAAAATGTCTCATTTATTAAAATCAGACCTTCCTGGCCAGAGCTACACCTGGGAATGTCATGTAAACCTACCTGTGTGCAGTGTCCAAAATTGTCCACATTAAAAAATGAATAACTCTGCAATAAATGGTCACATTTTCTTCACTCTTTCTTTGTTTTAAAGCTCTGGTCATGCCCTTTCAGAAAATGGTTCATTTATTAAAATCGGACCTTCCTGGCCAGAGCTACACCTGGGAATGTCATGCAAACCTACCTGTGTGCAGTTTCCAAAATTGTCCACATTAAAAAATGAATAACTCTGCAATAAATGGTCACATTTTCTTCACTCTTTCTTTGTTTTAAAGCTCTGGTCATGCCCTTTCAGAAAATGTCTCATTTATTAAAATCAGACCTTCCTGGCCAGAGCTACACCTGGGAATGTCATGTAAACCTACCTGTATGCAGTTTCCAAAATTGTCCACATTAAAAAATGAATAACTCTGCAATAAATGGTCACATTTTCTTCACTCTTTCTTTGTTTTAAAGCTCTGGTCATGCCCTTTCAGAAAATGTCTCATTTATTAAAATCGGACCTTCCTGGCCAGAGCTACACCTGGGAATGTCATGTAAACCTACCTGTGTGCAGTGTCCAAAATTGTCCACATTAAAAAATGAATAACTCTGCAATACAAGGTCACATTTTCTTCACTCTTTCTTTGTTTTAAAGCTCTGGTCATGCCCTTTCAGAAAATGTCTCATTTATTAAAATCGGACCTTCCTGGCCAGAGTTACACCTGGGAATGTCATGTAAACCTACCTGTGTGCATTGTCCAAAATTGTCCACATTAAAAAATGAATAACTCTGCAATACAAGGTCACATTTTCTTCACTCTTTATTTCTTTTAAAGCTCTGGTCATGCCCTTTCGGAAAATGGTTCATTTATTAAAATCAGACCTTCCTGGCCAGAGCTACACCTGGGAATGTCATGTAAACCTACCTGTGTGCAGTTTCCAAAATTGTCCACCTTAAAAAATGAATAACTCTGCAATAAATGGTCACATTTTCTTCACTCTTTCTTTGTTTTAAAGCTCTGGTCATGCCCTTTCAGAAAATGTCTCATTTATTAAAATCGGACCTTCCTGGCCAGAGCTACACCTGGGAATGTCATGTAAACCTACCTGTGTGCAGTGTTTAAAATTGTCCACATTAAAAAATGAATAACTCTGCAATAAATGGTCACATTTTCTTCACTCTTTCTTTGTTTTAAAGCTCTGGTCATGCCCTTTCAGAAAATGTCTCATTTATTAAAATCAGACCTTCCTGGCCAGAGCTACACCTGGGAATGTCATGTAAACCTACCTGTGTGCAGTTTCCAAAATTGTCCACATTAAAAAATGAATAACTCTGCAATAAATGGTCACATTTTCTTCACTCTTTCTTTGTTTTAAAGCTCTGGTCATGCCCTTTCAGAAAATGTCTCATTTATTAAAATCAGACCTTCCTGGCCAGAGCTACACCTGGGAATGTCATGTAAACCTACCTGTATGCAGTTTCCAAAATTGTCCACATTAAAAAATGAATAACTCTGCAATAAATGGTCACATTTTCTTCACTCTTTCTTTGTTTTAAAGCTCTGGTCATGCCCTTTCAGAAAATGTCTCATTTATTAAAATCGGACCTTCCTGGCCAGAGCTACACCTGGGAATGTCATGTAAACCTACCTGTGTGCAGTGTCCAAAATTGTCCACATTAAAAAATGAATAACTCTGCAATACAAGGTCACATTTTCTTCACTCTTTCTTTGTTTTAAAGCTCTGGTCATGCCCTTTCGGAAAATGTCTCATTTATTAAAATCAGACCTTCCTGGCCAGAGTTACACCTGGGAATGTCATGTAAACCTACCTGTGTGCATTGTCCAAAATTGTCCACATTAAAAAATGAATAACTCTGCAATACAAGGTCACATTTTCTTCACTCTTTATTTCTTTTAAAGCTCTGGTCATGCCCTTTCTGAAAATGGTTCATTTATTAAAATCAGACCTTCCTGGCCAGAGCTACACCTGGGAATGTCATGTAAACCTACCTGTGTGCAGTTTCCAAAATTGTCCACATTAAAAAATGAATAACTCTGCAATAAATGGTCACATTTTCTTCACTCTTTCTTTGTTTTAAAGCTCTGGTCATGCCCTTTCAGAAAATGTCTCATTTATTAAAATCGGACCTTCCTGGCCAGAGCTACACCTGGGAATGTCATGTAAACCTACCAGTGTGCAGTGTCCAAAATTGTCCACATTAAAAAATGAATAACTCTGCAATACAAGGTCACATTTTCTTCACTCTTTCTTTGTTTTAAAGCTCTGGTCATGCCCTTTCAGAAAATGTCTCATTTATTAAAATCGGACCTTCCTGGCCAGAGTTACACCTGGGAATGTCATGTAAACCTACCTGTGTGCAGTTTCCAAAATTGTCCACATTAAAAAATGAATAACTCTGCAACACAAGGTCACATTTTCTTCACTCTTTCTTTGTTTTAAAGCTCTGGTCATGCCCTTTCAGAAAATGGTTCATTTATTAAAATCGGACCTTCCTGGCCAGAGCTACACCTGGGAATGTCATGTAAACCTACCTGTGTGCATTGTCCAAAATTGTCCACATTAAAAAATGAATAACTCTGCAATAAATGGTCACATTTTCTTCACTCTTTCTTTGTTTTAAAGCTCTGGTCATGCCCTTTCAGAAAATGTCTCATTTATTAAAATCAGACCTTCCTGGCCAGAGCTACACCTGGGAATGTCATGTAAACCTACCTGTATGCAGTTTCCAAAATTGTCCACATTAAAAAATGAATAACTCTGCAATAAATGGTCACATTTTCTTCACTCTTTCTTTGTTTTAAAGCTCTGGTCATGCCCTTTCAGAAAATGGTTCATTTATTAAAATCGGACCTTCCTGGCCAGAGCTACACCTGGGAATGTCATGTAAACCTACCTGTGTGCAGTGTCCAAAATTGTCCACATTAAAAAATGAATAACTCTGCAATAAATGGTCACATTTTCTTCACTCTTTCTTTGTTTTAAAGCTCTGGTCATGCCCTTTCAGAAAATGTCTCATTTATTAAAATCAGACCTTCCTGGCCAGAGCTACACCTGGGAATGTCATGTAAACCTACCTGTATGCAGTTTCCAAAATTGTCCACATTAAAAAATGAATAACTCTGCAATACAAGGTCACATTTTCTTCACTCTTTCTTTGTTTTAAAGCTCTGGTCATGCCCTTTCAGAAAATGTCTCATTTATTAAAATCGGACCTTCCTGGCCAGAGCTACACCTGGGAATGTCATGTAAACCTACCTGTGTGCAGTGTCCAAAATTGTCCACATTAAAAAATGAATAACTCTGCAATAAATGGTCACATTTTCTTCACTCTTTCTTTGTTTTAAAGCTCTGGTCATGCCCTTTCAGAAAATGTCTCATTTATTAAAATCGGACCTTCCTGGCCAGAGTTACACCTGGGAATGTCATGTAAACCTACCTGTGTGCATTGTCCAAAATTGTCCACATTAAAAAATGAATAACTCTGCAATACAAGGTCACATTTTCTTCACTCTTTCTTTGTTTTAAAGCTCTGGTCATGCCCTTTCAGAAAATGGTTCATTTATTAAAATCAGACCTTCCTGGCCAGAGCTACACCTGGGAATGTCATGTAAACCTACCTGTATGCAGTTTCCAAAATTGTCCACATTAAAAAATGAATAACTCTGCAATACAAGGTCACATTTTCTTCACTCTTTCTTTGTTTTAAAGCTCTGGTCATGCCCTTTCAGAAAATGTCTCATTTATTAAAATCAGACCTTCCTGGCCAGAGCTACACCTGGGAATGTCATGTAAACCTACCTGTGTGCAGTTTCCAAAATTGTCCACATTAAAAAATGAATAACTCTGCAATACAAGGTCACATTTTCTTCACTCTTTCTTTGTTTTAAAGCTCTGGTCATGCCCTTTCAGAAAATGTCTCATTTATTAAAATCAGACCTTCCTGGCCAGAGCTACACCTGGGAATGTCATGTAAACCTACCTGTATGCAGTTTCCAAAATTGTCCACATTAAAAAATGAATAACTCTGCAATACAAGGTCACATTTTCTTCACTCTTTCTTTGTTTTAAAGCTCTGGTCATGCCCTTTCAGAAAATGTCTCATTTATTAAAATCAGACCTTCCTGGCCAGAGCTACACCTGGGAATGTCATGTAAACCTACCTGTGTGCAGTTTCCAAAATTGTCCACATTAAAAAATTAATAACTCTGCAATACAAGGTCACATTTTCTTCACTCTTTCTTTGTTTTAAAGCTCTGGTCATGCCCTTTCAGAAAATGTCTCATTTATTAAAATCAGACCTTCCTGGCCAGAGCTACACCTGGGAATGTCATGTAAACCTACCTGTGTGCAGTGTTTAAAATTGTCCACATTAAAAAATTAATAACTCTGCAATACAAGGTCACATTTTCTTCACTCTTTCTTTGTTTTAAAGCTCTGGTCATGCCCTTTCAGAAAATGCCTCATTTATTAAAATCGGACCTTCCTGGCCAGAGCTACACCTGGGAATGTCATGTAAACCTACCTGTGTGCAGTTTCCAAAATTGTCCACATTAAAAAATGAATAACTCTGCAATAAATGGTCACATTTTCTTCACTCTTTCTTTGTTTTAAAGCTCTGGTCATGCCCTTTCAGAAAATGTCTCATTTATTAAAATCGGACCTTCCTGGCCAGAGCTACACCTGGGAATGTCATGTAAACCTACCTGTGTGCAGTGTCCAAAATTGTCCACATTAAAAAATGAATAACTCTGCAATACAAGGTCACATTTTCTTCACTCTTTCTTTGTTTTAAAGCTCTGGTCATGCCCTTTCAGAAAATGTCTCCTTTATTAAAATCGGACCTTCCTGGCCAGAGCTACACCTGGGAATGTCATGTAAACCTACCTGTGTGCAGTGTCCAAAATTGTCCACATTAAAAAATGAATAACTCTGCAATACAAGGTCACATTTTCTTCACTCTTTCTTTGTTTTAAAGCTCTGGTCATGCCCTTTCAGAAAATGCCTCATTTATTAAAATCAGACCTTCCTGGCCAGAGCTACACCTGGGAATGTCATGTAAACCTACCTGTGTGCAGTTTCCAAAATTGTCCACATTAAAAAATGAATAACTCTGCAATAAATGGTCACATTTTCTTCACTCTTTCTTTGTTTTAAAGCTCTGGTCATGCCCTTTCAGAAAATGTCTCATTTATTAAAATCGGACCTTCCTGGCCAGAGCTACACCTGGGAATGTCATGTAAACCTACCTGTGTGCAGTG
>NC_136626.1:42042631-42045131 GCF_933228915.1 Telmatherina bonti | reverse complement strand
AGCCGCGTGCCTGGGTGTGTGGAGGCGTCTGACTCTGCTCTGGAGCTCCTTTCCCCGCTGTGGAGCCGCGTGCCTGGGTGTGTGGAGGCGTCTGACTCTGCTGTGGAGCTCCTTTCCCCGCTGCAGAGCCGCGTGCCTGGGTGTGTGGAGGCGTCTGACTCTGCTCTGGAGCTCCTTTCCCCGCTGCGGAGCCGCGTGCCTGGGTGTGTGGAGGCGTCTGACTCTGCTCTGGAGCTCCTTTCCCCGCTGATGAGCCGCTGATGAGCCGCGTGCCTGGGTGTGTGGAGGCGTCTGACTCTGCTCTGGAGCTCCTTTCCCCGCTGCGGAGCCGCGTGCCTGGGTGTGTGGAGGCGTCTGACTCTGCTCTGGAGCTCCTTTCCCCGCTGTGGAGCCGCGTGCCTGGAGCTCCTTTCCCCGCTGTGGAGCCGCGTGCCTGGGTGTGTGGAGGCGTCTGACTCTGCTCTGGAGCTCCTTTCCCCGCTGCGGAGCCGCGTGCCTGGGTGTGTGGAGGCGTCTGACTCTGCTCTGGAGCTCCTTTCCCCGCTGTGGAGCCGCGTGCCTGGAGCTCCTTTCCCCGCTGTGGAGCCGCGTGCCTGGAGCTCCTTTCCCCGCTGTGGAGCCGCGTGCCTGGGTGTGTGGAGGCGTCTGACTCTGCTGTGGAGCTCCTTTCCCCGCTGCGGAGCCGCGTGCCTGGGTGTGTGGAGGCGTCTGACTCTGCTCTGGAGCTCCTTTCCCCGCTGATGAGCCGCGTGCCTGGGTGTGTGGAGGCGTCTGACTCTGCTCTGGAGCTCCTTTCCCCGCTGTGGAGCCGCGTGCCTGGGTGTGTGGAGGCGTCTGACTCTGCTCCGGAGCTCCTTTCCCCGCTGATAAGCCGCGTGCCTGGGTGTGTGGAGGCGTCTGACTCAGCTGTGGAGCTCCTTTCCCCGCTGCGGAGCCGCGTGCCTGGAGCTCCTTTCCCCGCTGATAAGCCGCGTGCCTGGGTGTGTGGAGGCGTCTGACTCAGCTGTGGAGCTCCTTTCCCCGCTGCGGAGCCGCGTGCCTGGAGCTCCTTTCCCCGCTGATAAGCCGCGTGCCTGGGTGTGTGGAGGCGTCTGACTCAGCTGTGGAGCTCCTTTCCCCGCTGCGGAGCCGCGTGCCTGGAGCTCCTTTCCCCGCTGATGAGCCGCAGGCCTGGAGCTCCTTTCCCCGCTGTGGAGCCGCGGGCCTGGGTGTGTGGAGGCGTGTGCCTCTGCTCTGGAGCTCCTTTCCCCGCTGATGTTGTGGAGCTCTTTACCCATGGTTGGAGCCTCGTGCCTGCGTCTGTGGAGGCGTGGGCCTCCCTCCTGGAGCCATTTACCCCCTTGTGGAGCCCCGTGACTCAGTGTGTGCCTCCGCCGTGGAGGTCTTTACCCGTGTGTGGAGAACTGCGTCTAGGGTCCGGGCGCTCTGCCTCTCTGTGTGTGGAGGTGCAGGCCCTGGGTCTGGACCCATGTACCCCGGTGTGGAGCCCTGCGCCTGGGCCTTCAGGCCAGGTCCAGGCACCGGGAGCCCCGGCCCCGGTGGATGGCGAATGGTCAGTGGCCTTTTCCAGGATCCAGGATCGGGGCCTGGTTCCCGAGATACGGGGCTGACCTCCAGGCGGGCCCCTGGCAGGCCCCGGCAGCATCCATCTCACCCAGGTCGGCGTCCTCCTGCGGGGCCTGGTTCCCGAGATACGGGGCTGACCTCCAGGCGGGCCTCTGGCAGGCCCCGGCAGCATCCCTCTCACCCAGGTCGGCGTCCTCCTGCGGGGCTTGGTTCCCGAGATAGAGCGCGCGTGGAGGGCTGACCCCCAGGCGGGCCCCTGGCAGGCCCCGGCAGCATCCATCTCACCCAGGTCGGCGTCCTCCTGCGGGGCCTGGTTCCCGAGATACGGGGCTGACCTCCAGGCGGGCCTCTGGCAGGCCCCGGCAGCATCCCTCTCACCCAGGTCGGCGTCCTCCTGCGGGGCTTGGTTCCCGAGATAGAGCGCGCGTGGAGGGCTGACCCCCAGGCGGGCCTCTGGCAGGCCCCGGCAGCATCCATCTCACCCAGGTCGGCGTCCTCCTGCGGGGCCTGGTTCCCGAGATACGGGGCTGACCCCCAGGCGGGCCTCTGGCAGGCCCCGGCAGCATCCATCTCACCCAGGTCGGCGTCCTCCTGCGGGGCTTGGTTCCCGAGATAGAGCGCGCGTGGAGGGCTGACCCCCAGGCGGGCCTCTGGCAGGCCCCGGCAGCATCCATCTCACCCAGGTCGGCGTCATCCTGCGATGCTTGGTTCCCGAGATACGGCGCGCGTGCAGGCCTGACACGCTGGGAAGGAAAAAGAAAAGAGGACCGAGAAGAAAAAAAAAAAATGTCAGAGTCCCCGGCAGAGTACCAGGGGCGCGAAGGCTAAAGACGGCCAAAGACTAAGTTTTTTTGGTGCGAAAGACACTTTCCCAAAGGTTTCCGCGAAGTGTCTATCTACACGGGCCCTCGGTTTGGGATCCGTCACGAAATCA
>NC_136626.1:42030131-42032631 GCF_933228915.1 Telmatherina bonti | reverse complement strand
GAGCTCCTTTCCCCGCTGTGGAGCCGCGTGCCTGGGTGTGTGGAGGCGTCTGACTCTGCTCTGGAGCTCCTTTCCCCGCTGCGGAGCCGCGTGCCTGGAGCTCCTTTCCCCGCTGTGGAGCCGCGTGCCTGGGTGTGTGGAGGCGTCTGACTCTGCTCTGGAGCTCCTTTCCCCGCTGCGGAGCCGCGTGCCTGGAGCTCCTTTCCCCGCTGCGGAGCCGCGTGCCTGGAGCTCCTTTCCCCGCTGTGGAGCCGCGTGCCTGGGTGTGTGGAGGCGTCTGACTCTGCTCCGGAGCTCCTTTCCCCGCTGTGGAGCCGCGTGCCTGGGTGTGTGGAGGCGTCTGACTCTGCTCTGGAGCTCCTTTCCCCGCTGTGGAGCCGCGTGCCTGGAGCTCCTTTCCCCGCTGTGGAGCCGCGTGCCTGGAGCTCCTTTCCCCGCTGATGAGCCGCGTGCCTGGGTGTGTGGAGGCGTCTGACTCTGCTCTGGAGCTCCTTTCCCCGCTGTGGAGCCGCGTGCCTGGGTGTGTGGAGGCGTCTGACTCTGCTCTGGAGCTCCTTTCCCCGCTGTGGAGCCGCGTGCCTGGGTGTGTGGAGGCGTCTGACTCTGCTCTGGAGCTCCTTTCCCCGCTGTGGAGCCGCGTGCCTGGAGCTCCTTTCCCCGCTGTGGAGCCGCGTGCCTGGAGCTCCTTTCCCCGCTGATGAGCCGCGTGCCTGGGTGTGTGGAGGCGTCTGACTCTGCTCTGGAGCTCCTTTCCCCGCTGTGGAGCCGCGTGCCTGGGTGTGTGGAGGCGTCTGACTCTGCTCTGGAGCTCCTTTCCCCGCTGTGGAGCCGCGTGCCTGGGTGTGTAGAGGCGTCTGACTCTGCTGTGGAGCTCCTTTCCCCGCTGCGGAGCCGCGTGCCTGGGTGTGTGGAGGCGTCTGACTCTGCTCTGGAGCTCCTTTCCCCGCTGATGAGCCGCTGATGAGCCGCGTGCCTGGGTGTGTGGAGGCGTCTGACTCTGCTCTGGAGCTCCTTTCCCCGCTGCGGAGCCGCGTGCCTGGGTGTGTGGAGGCGTCTGACTCTGCTCTGGAGCTCCTTTCCCCGCTGTGGAGCCGCGTGCCTGGAGCTCCTTTCCCCGCTGTGGAGCCGCGTGCCTGGAGCTCCTTTCCCCGCTGTGGAGCCGCGTGCCTGGGTGTGTGGAGGCGTCTGACTCTGCTGTGGAGCTCCTTTCCCCGCTGCGGAGCCGCGTGCCTGGGTGTGTGGAGGCGTCTGACTCTGCTCTGGAGCTCCTTTCCCCGCTGATGAGCCGCGTGCCTGGGTGTGTGGAGGCGTCTGACTCTGCTCTGGAGCTCCTTTCCCCGCTGTGGAGCCGCGTGCCTGGGTGTGTGGAGGCGTCTGACTCTGCTCTGGAGCTCCTTTCCCCGCTGTGGAGCCGCGTGCCTGGAGCTCCTTTCCCCGCTGTGGAGCCGCGTGCCTGGGTGTGTGGAGGCGTCTGACTCTGCTCTGGAGCTCCTTTCCCCGCTGTGGAGCCGCGTGCCTGGGTGTGTGGAGGCGTCTGACTCTGCTGTGGAGCTCCTTTCCCCGCTGCAGAGCCGCGTGCCTGGGTGTGTGGAGGCGTCTGACTCTGCTCTGGAGCTCCTTTCCCCGCTGCGGAGCCGCGTGCCTGGGTGTGTGGAGGCGTCTGACTCTGCTCTGGAGCTCCTTTCCCCGCTGATGAGCCGCTGATGAGCCGCGTGCCTGGGTGTGTGGAGGCGTCTGACTCTGCTCTGGAGCTCCTTTCCCCGCTGCGGAGCCGCGTGCCTGGGTGTGTGGAGGCGTCTGACTCTGCTCTGGAGCTCCTTTCCCCGCTGTGGAGCCGCGTGCCTGGAGCTCCTTTCCCCGCTGTGGAGCCGCGTGCCTGGGTGTGTGGAGGCGTCTGACTCTGCTCTGGAGCTCCTTTCCCCGCTGCGGAGCCGCGTGCCTGGGTGTGTGGAGGCGTCTGACTCTGCTCTGGAGCTCCTTTCCCCGCTGTGGAGCCGCGTGCCTGGAGCTCCTTTCCCCGCTGTGGAGCCGCGTGCCTGGAGCTCCTTTCCCCGCTGTGGAGCCGCGTGCCTGGGTGTGTGGAGGCGTCTGACTCTGCTGTGGAGCTCCTTTCCCCGCTGCGGAGCCGCGTGCCTGGGTGTGTGGAGGCGTCTGACTCTGCTCTGGAGCTCCTTTCCCCGCTGATGAGCCGCGTGCCTGGGTGTGTGGAGGCGTCTGACTCTGCTCTGGAGCTCCTTTCCCCGCTGTGGAGCCGCGTGCCTGGGTGTGTGGAGGCGTCTGACTCTGCTCCGGAGCTCCTTTCCCCGCTGATAAGCCGCGTGCCTGGGTGTGTGGAGGCGTCTGACTCAGCTGTGGAGCTCCTTTCCCCGCTGCGGAGCCGCGTGCCTGGAGCTCCTTTCCCCGCTGATAAGCCGCGTGCCTGGGTGTGTGGAGGCGTCTGACTCAGCTGTGGAGCTCCTTTCCCCGCTGCGGAGCCGCGTGCCTGGAGCTCCTTTCCCCG